>NW_026872010.1:0-80000 GCF_033458585.1 Syngnathus typhle | reverse complement strand
GGAAAAGTTAAAATAAATTGTGTTTTTGAAAATGCATTTTTCTTGGAATTGTCATTTTAATGGTTGTATTGTACTGTTTTTTTTTTAACTATGTAGTGTCAATTTAACCCAATTTAGGAAGTTAAAAAGGAGCTTTGATATAATGTAAATCGATAGTGTTAATTTAACCCAGTTTAGAGAGTTAAAAAGGAACTCTGATATAGTGTTAATGTAACTCGATATAGTGTTAATTTAACACAGTTTAGGGAGTTAAAAAGGAACTCTGATATAGTGTTAATGTAACTCGATATAGTGTTAATTTAACACAGTTTAGGGAGTTAAAAAGGAACTCTGATATAGTGTTAATGTAACTCGATATAGTGTTAATTCAACCCAGTCTAGGGAGTTAAAAAGTAACTCTGATATAGTGTTAATGTAACTCGATATAGTGTTAATTCAACCCAGTCTAGGGAGTTAAAAAGTAACTCTAGGTACAGTGTTAAATAATTAACTATTTTGAAAGTGTTAATTTAACTCTGTAGAGTGTGGAGCTATATAAACCCGCAAAAAGTGTTAAAATTGACTCTGTGGGAGTTGATTCAACACTCCAGTTTTTGCTGTGTAAAGCACCCGAGAGCGTTTTTTTCGATGCCAACCTAACCAGAGTGACGGGAGCGGCACAATTCAGAAAAAGTGCTCAGCTCGCCGAGAAAATGCGATTTAAGCAATAAAATTAAAAATGCTTATAAAACATAAACCAAACGTTGGAGGTGGTCATTTCTTCATGCGCAGTGAATAACTCGGCACTCTAAAGCACCCGAGAGCGTTTTTTTCGATGCCAACCTAACCAGAGTGACGGGAGGCACAATTCAGAAAAAGTGCTCAGCTCGCCGAGAAAATGCGATTTAAGCAATAAAATTAAAAATGCTTATAAAACATAAACCAAACGTTGGAGGTGGTCATTTCTTCATGCGCAGTGAATAACTCGGCACTCTAAAGCACCCGAGAGCGTTTTTTTCGATGCCAACCTAACCAGAGTGACGGGAGCGGCACAATTCAGAAAAAGTGCTCAGCTCGCCGAGAAAATGCGATTTAAGCAATAAAATTAAAAATGCTTATAAAACATAAACCAAACGTTGGAGGTGGTCATTTCTTAATGCGCAGTAATAAACTCGGCACTCTAAAGCACCCGTGAGCGTTTTTTTCGATGCCAACCTAACCAGAGTGACGGGAGCGGCACAATTCAGAAAAAGTGCTCAGCTCGCCGAGAAAATGCGATTTAAGCAATAAAATTAAAAATGCTTATAAAACATAAACCAAACGTTGGAAGTGGTCATTTCTTCATGCGCAGTGATAAACTCGGCACTCTAAAGCACCCGAGAGCGTTTTTTTTCGATGCCAACCTAACCAGAGTGACGGGAGCGGCACAATTCAGAAAAAGCGCTCAGCTCGCCGAGAAAATGCGATTTAAGCAATAAAATTAAAAATGCTTATAAAACATAAACCAAACGTTGGAGGTGGTCATTTCTTAATGCGCAGTAATAAACTCAGCACTCTAAAGCACCCGAGAGCGTTTTTTTCGATGCCAACCTAACCAGAGTGACGGGAGCGGCACAATTCAGAAAAAGCGCTCAGCTCGCCGAGAAAATGCGATTTAAGCAATAAAATTAAAAATGCTTATAAAACATAAACCAAACGTTGGAGGTGGTCATTTCTTCATGCGCAGAGAATAACTCGGCACTCTAAAGCACCCGAGAGCGTTTTTTTCGATGCCAAGTGACGGGAGCGGCACAATTCAGAAAAAGTGCTCAGCTCGCCGAGAAAATGCGATTTAAGCAATAAAATTAAAAATGCTTATAAAACATAAACCAAACGTTGGAGGTGGTCATTTCTTCATGCGCAGTGAATAACTCGGCACTCTAAAGCACCCGAGAGCGTTTTTTTCGATGCCAAGTGACGGGAGCGGCACAATTCAGAAAAAGTGCTCAGCTCGCCGAGAAAATGCGATTTAAGCAATAAAATTAAAAATGCTTATAAAACATAAACCAAACGTTGGAGGTGGTCATTTCTTAATGCGCAGTAATAAACTCGGCACTCTAAAGCACCCGAGAGCGTTTTTTTCGATGCCAACCTAACCAGAGTGACGGGAGCGGCACAATTCAGAAAAAGTGCTCAGCTCGCCGAGAAAATGCGATTTAAGCAATAAAATTAAAAATGCTTATAAAACATAAACCAAACGTTGGAGGTGGTCATTTCTTAATGCGCAGTAATAAACTCGGCACTCTAAAGCACCCGAGAGCGTTTTTTTCGATGCCAACCTAACCAGAGTGACGGGAGCGGCACAATTCAGAAAAAGCGCTCAGCTCGCCGAGAAAATGCGATTTAAGCAATAAAATTAAAAATGCTTATAAAACATAAACCAAACGTTGGAGGTGGTCATTTCTTCGTGCGCAGTGAATAACTCGGCACTCTAAAGCACCCGAGAGCGTTTTTTTCGATGCCAACCTAACCAGAGTGACGGGAGCGGCACAATTCAGAAAAAGTGCTCAGCTCGCCGAGAAAATGCGATTTAAGCAATAAAATTAAAAATGCTTATAAAACTTAAACCAAACGTTGGAGGTGGTCATTTCTTAATGCGCAGTAATAAACTCGGCACTCTAAAGCACCCGAGAGCGTTTTTTTCGATGCCAACCTAACCAGAGTGACGGGAGCGGCACAATTCAGAAAAAGTGCTCAGCTCGCCGAGAAAATGCGATTTAAGCAATAAAATTAAAAATGCTTATTAAACATAAACCAAACGTTGGAGGTGGTCATTTCTTCATGCGCAGTGAATAACTCGGCACTCTAAAGCACCCGAGAGCGTTTTTTTCGATGCCAACCTAACCAGAGTGACGGGAGCGGCACAATTCAGAAAAAGCGCTCAGCTCGCCGAGAAAATGCGATTTAAGCAATAAAATTAAAAATGCTTATAAAACATAAACCAAACGTTGGAGGTGGTCATTTCTTAATGCGCAGTAATAAACTCGGCACTCTAAAGCACCCGAGAGCGTTTTTTTCGATGCCAACCTAACCAGAGTGACGGGAGCGGCACAATTCAGAAAAAGTGCTCAGCTCGCCGAGAAAATGCGATTTAAGCAATAAAATTAAAAATGCTTATTAAACATAAACCAAACGTTGGAGGTGGTCATTTCTTCATGCGCAGTGAATAACTCGGCACTCTAAAGCACCCGATAGCGTTTTTTTCGATGCCAACCTAACCAGAGTGACGGGAGCGGCACAATTCAGAAAAAGTGCTCAGCTCGCCGAGAAAATGCGATTTAAGCAATAAAATTAAAAATGCTTATAAAACATAAACCAAACGTTGGAGGTGGTCATTTCTTAATGCGCAGTAATAAACTCGGCACTCTAAAGCACCCGAGAGCGTTTTTTTCGATGCCAACCTAACCAGAGTGACGGGAGCGGCACAATTCAGAAAAAGTGCTCAGCTCGCCGAGAAAATGCGATTTAAGCAATAAAATTAAAAATGCTTATAAAACATAAACCAAACGTTGGAGGTGGTCATTTCTTCATGCGCAGTGATAAAGTCGGCACTCTAAAGCACCCGAGAGCGTTTTTTTCGATGCCAACCTAACCAGAGTGACGGGAGCGGCACAATTCAGAAAAAGTGCTCAGCTGGCCGAGAAAATGCGATTTAAGCAATAAAATTAAAAATGCTTATTAAACATAAACCAAACGTTGGAGGTGGTCATTTCTTCATGCGCAGTGATAAACTCGGCACTCTAAAGCACCCGAGAGCGTTTTTTTCGATGCCAACCTAACCAGAGTGACGGGAGCGGCACAATTCAGAAAAAGTGCTCAGCTCGCCGAGAAAATGCGATTTAAGCAATAAAACTAAAAATGCTTATAAAACATAAACCAAACGTTGGAGGTGGTCATTTCTTCATGCGCAGTGAATAACTCGGCACTCTAAAGCACCCGATAGCGTTTTTCTCGATGCCAACCTAACCAGAGTGACGGGAGCGGCACAATTCAGAAAAAGTGCTCAGCTCGCCGAGAAAATGCGATTTAAGCAATAAAATTAAAAATGCTTATAAAACATAAACCAAACGTTGGAGGTGGTCATTTCTTCATGCGCAGTGATAAACTCGGCACTCTAAAGCACCCGAGAGCGTTTTTTTCGATGCCAACCTAACCAGAGTGACGGGAGCGGCACAATTCAGAAAAAGCGCTCAGCTCGCCGAGAAAATGCGATTTAAGCAATAAAATTAAAAATGCTTATAAAACATAAACCAAACGTTGGAGGTGGTCATTTCTTCATGCGCAGTGATAAACTCGGCACTCTAAAGCACCCGAGAGCGTTTTTTTCGATGCCAACCTAACCAGAGTGACGGGAGCGGCACAATTCAGAAAAAGTGCTCAGCTCGCCGAGAAAATGCGATTTAAGCAATAAAATTAAAAATGCTTATAAAACATAAACCAAACGTTGGAGGTGGTCATTTCTTAATGCGCAGTAATAAACTCGGCACTCTAAAGCACCCGAGAGCGTTTTTTTCGATGCCAACCTAACCAGAGTGACGGGAGCGGCACAATTCAGAAAAAGCGCTCAGCTCGCCGAGAAAATGCGATTTAAGCAATAAAATTAAAAATGCTTATAAAACATAAACCAAACGTTGGAGGTGGTCATTTCTTCGTGCGCAGTGAATAACTCGGCACTCTAAAGCACCCGAGAGCGTTTTTTTCGATGCCAACCTAACCAGAGTGACGGGAGCGGCACAATTCAGAAAAAGTGCTCAGCTCGCCGAGAAAATGCGATTTAAGCAATAAAATTAAAAATGCTTATAAAACTTAAACCAAACGTTGGAGGTGGTCATTTCTTAATGCGCAGTAATAAACTCGGCACTCTAAAGCACCCGAGAGCGTTTTTTTCGATGCCAACCTAACCAGAGTGACGGGAGCGGCACAATTCAGAAAAAGTGCTCAGCTCGCCGAGAAAATGCGATTTAAGCAATAAAATTAAAAATGCTTATTAAACATAAACCAAACGTTGGAGGTGGTCATTTCTTCATGCGCAGTGAATAACTCGGCACTCTAAAGCACCCGAGAGCGTTTTTTTCGATGCCAACCTAACCAGAGTGACGGGAGCGGCACAATTCAGAAAAAGCGCTCAGCTCGCCGAGAAAATGCGATTTAAGCAATAAAATTAAAAATGCTTATAAAACATAAACCAAACGTTGGAGGTGGTCATTTCTTAATGCGCAGTAATAAACTCGGCACTCTAAAGCACCCGAGAGCGTTTTTTTCGATGCCAACCTAACCAGAGTGACGGGAGCGGCACAATTCAGAAAAAGTGCTCAGCTCGCCGAGAAAATGCGATTTAAGCAATAAAATTAAAAATGCTTATTAAACATAAACCAAACGTTGGAGGTGGTCATTTCTTCATGCGCAGTGAATAACTCGGCACTCTAAAGCACCCGATAGCGTTTTTTTCGATGCCAACCTAACCAGAGTGACGGGAGCGGCACAATTCAGAAAAAGTGCTCAGCTCGCCGAGAAAATGCGATTTAAGCAATAAAATTAAAAATGCTTATAAAACATAAACCAAACGTTGGAGGTGGTCATTTCTTAATGCGCAGTAATAAACTCGGCACTCTAAAGCACCCGAGAGCGTTTTTTTCGATGCCAACCTAACCAGAGTGACGGGAGCGGCACAATTCAGAAAAAGTGCTCAGCTCGCCGAGAAAATGCGATTTAAGCAATAAAATTAAAAATGCTTATAAAACATAAACCAAACGTTGGAGGTGGTCATTTCTTCATGCGCAGTGATAAAGTCGGCACTCTAAAGCACCCGAGAGCGTTTTTTTCGATGCCAACCTAACCAGAGTGACGGGAGCGGCACAATTCAGAAAAAGTGCTCAGCTGGCCGAGAAAATGCGATTTAAGCAATAAAATTAAAAATGCTTATTAAACATAAACCAAACGTTGGAGGTGGTCATTTCTTCATGCGCAGTGATAAACTCGGCACTCTAAAGCACCCGAGAGCGTTTTTTTCGATGCCAACCTAACCAGAGTGACGGGAGCGGCACAATTCAGAAAAAGTGCTCAGCTCGCCGAGAAAATGCGATTTAAGCAATAAAACTAAAAATGCTTATAAAACATAAACCAAACGTTGGAGGTGGTCATTTCTTCATGCGCAGTGAATAACTCGGCACTCTAAAGCACCCGAGAGCGTTTTTTTCGATGCCAACCTAACCAGAGTGACGGGAGCGGCACAATTCAGAAAAAGCGCTCAGCTCGCCGAGAAAATGCGATTTAAGCAATAAAATTAAAAATGCTTATAAAACATAAACCAAACGTTGGAGGTGGTCATTTCTTAATGCGCAGTAATAAACTCGGCACTCTAAAGCACCCGAGAGCGTTTTTTTCGATGCCAACCTAACCAGAGTGACGGGAGCGGCACAATTCAGAAAAAGTGCTCAGCTCGCCGAGAAAATGCGATTTAAGCAATAAAATTAAAAATGCTTATTAAACATAAACCAAACGTTGGAGGTGGTCATTTCTTCATGCGCAGTGAATAACTCGGCACTCTAAAGCACCCGAGAGCGTTTTTTTCGATGCCAACCTAACCAGAGTGACGGGAGCGGCACAATTCAGAAAAAGCGCTCAGCTCGCCGAGAAAATGCGATTTAAGCAATAAAATTAAAAATGCTTATAAAACATAAACCAAACGTTGGAGGTGGTCATTTCTTAATGCGCAGTAATAAACTCGGCACTCTAAAGCACCCGAGAGCGTTTTTTTCGATGCCAACCTAACCAGAGTGACGGGAGCGGCACAATTCAGAAAAAGTGCTCAGCTCGCCGAGAAAATGCGATTTAAGCAATAAAATTAAAAATGCTTATAAAACATAAACCAAACGTTGGAGGTGGTCATTTCTTAATGCGCAGTAATAAACTCGGCACTCTAAAGCACCCGAGAGCGTTTTTTTCGATGCCAACCTAACCAGAGTGACGGGAGCGGCACAATTCAGAAAAAGTGCTCAGCTCGCCGAGAAAATGCGATTTAAGCAATAAAATTAAAAATGCTTATAAAACATAAACCAAACGTTGGAGGTGGTCATTTCTTAATGCGCAGTAATAAACTCGGCACTCTAAAGCACCCGAGAGCGTTTTTTTCGATGCCAACCTAACCAGAGTGACGGGAGCGGCACAATTCAGAAAAAGTGCTCAGCTCGCCGAGAAAATGCGATTTAAGCAATAAAATTAAAAATGCTTATAAAACATAAACCAAACGTTGGAGGTGGTCATTTCTTAATGCGCAGTAATAAACTCGGCACTCTAAAGCACCCGAGAGCGTTTTTTTCGATGCCAACCTAACCAGAGTGACGGGAGCGGCACAATTCAGAAAAAGCGCTCAGCTCGCCGAGAAAATGCGATTTAAGCAATAAAATTAAAAATGCTTATAAAACATAAACCAAACGTTGGAGGTGGTCATTTCTTAATGCGCAGTAATAAACTCAGCACTCTAAAGCACCCGAGAGCGTTTTTTTCGATGCCAACCTAACCAGAGTGACGGGAGCGGCACAATTCAGAAAAAGCGCTCAGCTCGCCGAGAAAATGCGATTTAAGCAATAAAATTAAAAATGCTTATAAAACATAAACCAAACGTTGGAGGTGGTCATTTCTTCATGCGCAGTGAATAACTCGGCACTCTAAAGCACCCGAGAGCGTTTTTTTCGATGCCAAGTGACGGGAGCGGCACAATTCAGAAAAAGTGCTCAGCTCGCCGAGAAAATGCGATTTAAGCAATAAAATTAAAAATGCTTATAAAACATAAACCAAACGTTGGAGGTGGTCATTTCTTCATGCGCAGTGAATAACTCGGCACTCTAAAGCACCCGAGAGCGTTTTTTTCGATGCCAAGTGACGGGAGCGGCACAATTCAGAAAAAGTGCTCAGCTCGCCGAGAAAATGCGATTTAAGCAATAAAATTAAAAATGCTTATAAAACATAAACCAAACGTTGGAGGTGGTCATTTCTTAATGCGCAGTAATAAACTCGGCACTCTAAAGCACCCGAGAGCGTTTTTTTCGATGCCAACCTAACCAGAGTGACGGGAGCGGCACAATTCAGAAAAAGTGCTCAGCTCGCCGAGAAAATGCGATTTAAGCAATAAAATTAAAAATGCTTATAAAACATAAACCAAACGTTGGAGGTGGTCATTTCTTAATGCGCAGTAATAAACTCGGCACTCTAAAGCACCCGAGAGCGTTTTTTTCGATGCCAACCTAACCAGAGTGACGGGAGCGGCACAATTCAGAAAAAGTGCTCAGCTCGCCGAGAAAATGCGATTTAAGCAATAAAATTAAAAATGCTTATTAAACATAAACCAAACGTTGGAGGTGGTCATTTCTTAATGCGCAGTAATAAACTCAGCACTCTAAAGCACCCGAGAGCGTTTTTTTCGATGCCAACCTAACCAGAGTGACGGGAGCGGCACAATTCAGAAAAAGCGCTCAGCTCGCCGAGAAAATGCGATTTAAGCAATAAAATTAAAAATGCTTATAAAACATAAACCAAACGTTGGAGGTGGTCATTTATAAACTCGGCACTCTAAAGCACCCGAGAGCGTTTTTTTCGATGCCAACCTAACCAGAGTGACGGGAGCGGCACAATTCAGAAAAAGTGCTCAGCTCGCCGAGAAAATGCGATTTAAGCAATAAAATTAAAAATGCTTATAAAACATAAACCAAACGTTGGAGGTGGTCATTTCTTAATGCGCAGTAATAAACTCGGCACTCTAAAGCACCCGAGAGCGTTTTTTTCGATGCCAACCTAACCAGAGTGACGGGAGCGGCACAATTCAGAAAAAGTGCTCAGCTCGCCGAGAAAATGCGATTTAAGCAATAAAATTAAAAATGCTTATTAAACATAAACCAAACGTTGGAGGTGGTCATTTCTTCATGCGCAGTGAATAACTCGGCACTCTAAAGCACCCGATAGCGTTTTTTTCGATGCCAACCTAACCAGAGTGACGGGAGCGGCACAATTCAGAAAAAGTGCTCAGCTCGCCGAGAAAATGCGATTTAAGCAATAAAATTAAAAATGCTTATAAAACATAAACCAAACGTTGGAGGTGGTCATTTCTTAATGCGCAGTAATAAACTCGGCACTCTAAAGCACCCGAGAGCGTTTTTTTCGATGCCAACCTAACCAGAGTGACGGGAGCGGCACAATTCAGAAAAAGTGCTCAGCTCGCCGAGAAAATGCGATTTAAGCAATAAAATTAAAAATGCTTATAAAACATAAACCAAACGTTGGAGGTGGTCATTTCTTAATGCGCAGTAATAAACTCGGCACTCTAAAGCACCCGAGAGCGTTTTTTTCGATGCCAACCTAACCAGAGTGACGGGAGCGGCACAATTCAGAAAAAGCGCTCAGCTCGCCGAGAAAATGCGATTTAAGCAATAAAATTAAAAATGCTTATAAAACATAAACCAAACGTTGGAGGTGGTCATTTCTTCATGCGCAGTGATAAACTCGGCACTCTAAAGCACCCGAGAGCGTTTTTTTCGATGCCAACCTAACCAGAGTGACGGGAGCGGCACAATTCAGAAAAAGTGCTCAGCTCGCCGAGAAAATGCGATTTAAGCAATAAAATTAAAAATGCTTATAAAACATAAACCAAACGTTGGAGGTGGTCATTTCTTCATGCGCAGTGATAAACTCGGCACTCTAAAGCACCCGAGAGAATATTTTTCGATGCCAACCTAACCAGAGTGACGGGAGCGGCACAATTCAGAAAAAGTGCTCAGCTCGCCGAGAAAATGCGATTCAAGCAATAAAATTAAAAATGCTTATTAAACATAAACCAAACATTGGAGGTGGTCATTTCTTCATGCGCAGTGAATAACTCGGCACTCTAAAGCACCTGAGAGCGTTTTTTTCGATGCCAACCTAACCAGAGTGACGGGAGCGGCACAATTCAGAAAAAGCGCTCAGCTCGCCGAGAAAATGCGATTTAAGCAATAAAATTAAAAATGCTTATAAAACATAAACCAAACGTTGGAGGTGGTCATTTCTTCATGCGCAGTGATAAACTCGGCACTCTAAAGCACCCGAGAGCGTTTTTTTCGATGCCAACCTAACCAGAGTGACGGGAGCGGCACAATTCAGAAAAAGTGCTCAGCTCGCCGAGAAAATGCGATTTAAGCAATAAAATTAAAAATGCTTATAAAACATAAACCAAACGTTGGAGGTGGTCATTTCTTCATGCGCAGTGAATAACTCGGCACTCTAAAGCACCCGAGAGCGTTTTTTTCGATGCCAACCTAACCAGAGTGACGGGAGGCACAATTCAGAAAAAGTGCTCAGCTCGCCGAGAAAATGCGATTTAAGCAATAAAATTAAAAATGCTTATAAAACATAAACCAAACGTTGGAGGTGGTCATTTCTTAATGCGCAGTAATAAACTCGGCACTCTAAAGCACCCGAGAGCGTTTTTTTCGATGCCAACCTAACCAGAGTGACGGGAGCGGCACAATTCAGAAAAAGTGCTCAGCTCGCCGAGAAAATGCGATTTAAGCAATAAAATTAAAAATGCTTATAAAACATAAACCAAACGTTGGAGGTGGTCATTTCTTAATGCGCAGTAATAAACTCGGCACTCTAGAGCACCCGAGAGCGTTTTTTTCGATGCCAACCTAACCAGAGTGACGGGAGCGGCACAATTCAGAAAAAGTGCTCAGCTCGCCGAGAAAATGCGATTTAAGCAATAAAATTAAAAATGCTTATAAAACATAAACCAAACGTTGGAAGTGGTCATTTCTTCATGCGCAGTGATAAACTCGGCACTCTAAAGCACCCGAGAGCTTTTTTTTCGATGCCAACCTAACCAGAGTTACGGGAGCGGCACAATTCAGAAAAAGCGCTCAGCTCGCCGAGAAAATGCGATTTAAGCAATAAAATTAAAAATGCTTATAAAACATAAACCAAACGTTGGAGGTGGTCATTTCTTCATGCGCAGTAATAAACTCGGCACTCTAAAGCACCCGAGAGCGTTTTTTTCGATGCCAACCTAACCAGAGTTACGGGAGCGGCACAATTCAGAAAAAGCGCTCAGCTCGCCGAGAAAATGCGATTTAAGCAATAAAATTAAAAATGCTTATAAAACATAAACCAAACGTTGGAGGTGGTCATTTCTTCATGCGCAGTGAATAACTCGGCACTCTAAAGCACCCGAGAGCGTTTTTTTCGATGCCAACCTAACCAGAGTGACGGGAGCGGCACAATTCAGAAAAAGTGCTCAGCTCGCCGAGAAAATGCGATTTAAGCAATAAAATTAAAAATGCTTATAAAACATAAACCAAACGTTGGAGGTGGTCATTTCTTAATGCGCAGTAATAAACTCGGCACTCTAAAGCACCCGTGAGCGTTTTTTTCGATGCCAACCTAACCAGAGTGACGGGAGCGGCACAATTCAGAAAAAGTGCTCAGCTCGCCGAGAAAATGCGATTTAAGCAATAAAATTAAAAATGCTTATAAAACATAAACCAAACGTTGGAGGTGGTCATTTCTTCATGCGCAGTGATAAACTCGGCACTCTAAAGCACCCGAGAGCGTTTTTTTCGATGCCAACCTAACAGAGTGACGGGAGCGGCACAATTCAGAAAAAGTGCTCAGCTCGCCGAGAAAATGCGATTCAAGCAATAAAATTAAAAATGCTTATTAAACATAAACCAAACGTTGGAGGTGGTCATTTCTTCATGCGCAGTGAATAACTGGGCACTCTAAAGCACCCGAGAGCGTTTTTTTCGATGCCAACCTAACCAGAGTGACGGGAGCGGCACAATTCAGAAAAAGTGCTCAGCTCGCCGAGAAAATGCGATTTAAGCAATAAAATTAAAAATGCTTATAAAACACAAACCAAACGTTGGAGGTGGTCATTTCTTAATGCGCAGTAATAAACTCGGCACTCTAAAGCACCCGAGAGCGTTTTTTTCGATGCCAACCTAACCAGAGTGACGGGAGCGGCACAATTCAGAAAAAGTGCTCAGCTCGCCGAGAAAATGCGATTTAAGCAATAAAATTAAAAATGCTTATTAAACATAAACCAAACATTGGAGGTGGTCATTTCTTCATGCGCAGTGAATAACTCGGCACTCTAAAGCACCCGAGAGCGTTTTTTTCGATGCCAAACTAACCAGAGTGACGGGAGCGGCACAATTCAGAAAAAGCGCTCAGCTCGCCGAGAAAATGCGATTTAAGCAATAAAATTAAAAATGCTTATAAAACATAAACCAAACGTTGGAGGTGGTCATTTCTTCATGCGCAGTGATAAACTCGGCACTCTAAAGCACCCGAGAGCGTTTTTTTCGATGCCAACCTAACCAGAGTGACGGGAGCGGCACAATTCAGAAAAAGTGCTCAGCTCGCCGAGAAAATGCGATTTAAGCAATAAAATTAAAAATGCTTATAAAACATAAACCAAACGTTGGAGGTGGTCATTTCTTCATGCGCAGTGAATAACTCGGCACTCTAAAGCACCCGAGAGCGTTTTTTTCGATGCCAACCTAACCAGAGTGACGGGAGCGGCACAATTCAGAAAAAGTGCTCAGCTCGCCGAGAAAATGCGATTTAAGCAATAAAATTAAAAATGCTTATAAAACATAAACCAAACGTTGGAGGTGGTCATTTCTTAATGCGCAGTAATAAACTCGGCACTCTAAAGCACCCGAGAGCGTTTTTTTCGATGCCAACCTAACCAGAGTGACGGGAGCGGCACAATTCAGAAAAAGTGCTCAGCTCGCCGAGAAAATGCGATTTAAGCAATAAAATTAAAAATGCTTATAAAACATAAACCAAACGTTGGAGGTGGTCATTTCTTAATGCGCAGTAATAAACTCGGCACTCTAGAGCACCCGAGAGCGTTTTTTTCGATGCCAACCTAACCAGAGTGACGGGAGCGGCACAATTCAGAAAAAGTGCTCAGCTCGCCGAGAAAATGCGATTTAAGCAATAAAATTAAAAATGCTTATAAAACATAAACCAAACGTTGGAAGTGGTCATTTCTTCATGCGCAGTGATAAACTCGGCACTCTAAAGCACCCGAGAGCGTTTTTTTCGATGCCAACCTAACCAGAGTTACGGGAGCGGCACAATTCAGAAAAAGCGCTCAGCTCGCCGAGAAAATGCGATTTAAGCAATAAGATTAAAAATGCTTATAAAACATAAACCAAACGTTGGAGGTGGTCATTTCTTCATGCGCAGTGATAAACTCGGCACTCTAAAGCACCCGAGAGCGTTTTTTTCGATGCCAACCTAACCAGAGTGACGGGAGCGGCACAATTCAGAAAAAGCGCTCAGCTCGCCGAGAAAATGCGATTTAAGCAATAAAATTAAAAATGCTTATAAAACATAAACCAAACGTTGGAGGTGGTCATTTCTTCATGCGCAGTGATAAACTCGGCACTCTAAAGCACCCGAAAGCGTTTTTTTCGATGCCAACCTAACCAGAGTGACGGGAGCGGCACAATTCAGAAAAAGTGCTCAGCTCGCCGAGAAAATGCGATTTAAGCAATAAAATTAAAAATGCTTATAAAACATAAACCAAACGTTGGAGGTGGTCATTTCTTAATGCGCAGTAATAAACTCGGCACTCTAAAGCACCCGAGAGCGTTTTTTTCGATGCCAACCTAACCAGAGTGACGGGAGCGGCACAATTCAGAAAAAGTGCTCAGCTCGCCGAGAAAATGCGATTTAAGCAATAAAATTAAAAATGCTTATTAAACATAAACCAAACGTTGGAGGTGGTCATTTCTTCATGCGCAGTGAATAACTCGGCACTCTAAAGCACCCGAGAGCGTTTTTTTCGATGCCAACCTAACCAGAGTGACGGGAGCGGCACAATTCAGAAAAAGCGCTCAGCTCGCCGAGAAAATGCGATTTAAGCAATAAAATTAAAAATGCTTATAAAACATAAACCAAACGTTGGAGGTGGTCATTTCTTAATGCGCAGTAATAAACTCGGCACTCTAAAGCACCCGAGAGCGTTTTTTTCGATGCCAACCTAACCAGAGTGACGGGAGCGGCACAATTCAGAAAAAGTGCTCAGCTCGCCGAGAAAATGCGATTTAAGCAATAAAATTAAAAATGCTTATTAAACATAAACCAAACGTTGGAGGTGGTCATTTCTTCATGCGCAGTGAATAACTCGGCACTCTAAAGCACCCGAGAGCGTTTTTTTCGATGCCAACCTAACCAGAGTGACGGGAGCGGCACAATTCAGAAAAAGCGCTCAGCTCGCCGAGAAAATGCGATTTAAGCAATAAAATTAAAAATGCTTATAAAACATAAACCAAACGTTGGAGGTGGTCATTTCTTAATGCGCAGTAATAAACTCGGCACTCTAAAGCACCCGAGAGCGTTTTTTTCGATGCCAACCTAACCAGAGTGACGGGAGCGGCACAATTCAGAAAAAGTGCTCAGCTCGCCGAGAAAATGCGATTTAAGCAATAAAATTAAAAATGCTTATAAAACATAAACCAAACGTTGGAGGTGGTCATTTCTTAATGCGCAGTAATAAACTCGGCACTCTAAAGCACCCGAGAGCGTTTTTTTCGATGCCAACCTAACCAGAGTGACGGGAGCGGCACAATTCAGAAAAAGTGCTCAGCTCGCCGAGAAAATGCGATTTAAGCAATAAAATTAAAAATGCTTATTAAACATAAACCAAACGTTGGAGGTGGTCATTTCTTCATGCGCAGTGAATAACTCGGCACTCTAAAGCACCCAAAAGCGTTTTTTTCGATGCCAACCTAACCAGAGTGACGGGAGCGGCACAATTCAGAAAAAGTGCTCAGCTCGCCGAGAAAATGCGATTTAAGCAATAAAATTAAAAATGCTTATAAAACATAAACCAAACGTTGGAGGTGGTCATTTCTTAATGCGCAGTAATAAACTCGGCACTCTAAAGCACCCGAGATCGTTTTTTTCGATGCCAACCTAACCAGAGTGACGGGAGCGGCACAATTCAGAAAAAGTGCTCAGCTCGCCGAGAAAATGCGATTTAAGCAATAAAATTAAAAATGCTTATAAAACATAAACCAAACGTTGGAGGTGGTCATTTCTTAATGCGCAGTAATAAACTCGGCACTCTAAAGCACCCGAGAGCGTTTTTTTCGATGCCAACCTAACCAGAGTGACGGGAGCGGCACAATTCAGAAAAAGCGCTCAGCTCGCCGAGAAAATGCGATTTAAGCAATAAAATTAAAAATGCTTATAAAACATAAACCAAAGGTTGGAGGTGGTCATTTCTTCGTGCGCAGTGAATAACTCGGCACTCTAAAGCACCCGAGAGCGTTTTTTTCGATGCCAACCTAACCGACGGGAGCGGCACAATTCAGAAAAAGTGCTCAGCTCGCCGAGAAAATGCGATATAAGCAATAAAATTAAAAATGCTTATAAAACATAAACCAAACGTTGGAGGTGGTCATTTCTTCATGCGCAGTGAATAACTCGGCACTCTAAAGCACCCGAGAGCGTTTTTTTCGATGCCAACCTAACCAGAGTGACGGGAGCGGCACAATTCAGAAAAAGCGCTCAGCTCGCCGAGAAAATGCGATTTAAGCAATAAAATTAAAAATGCTTATAAAACATAAACCAAACGTTGGAGGTGGTCATTTCTTAATGCGCAGTAATAAACTCGGCACTCTAAAGCACCCGAGAGCGTTTTTTTCGATGCCAACCTAACCAGAGTGACGGGAGCGGCACAATTCAGAAAAAGTGCTCAGCTCGCCGAGAAAATGCGATTTAAGCAATAAAATTAAAAATGCTTATAAAACATAAACCAAACGTTGGAGGTGGTCATTTCTTAATGCGCAGTAATAAACTCGGCACTCTAAAGCACCCGAGAGCGTT
Source organism: Syngnathus typhle (assembly GCF_033458585.1). Classification (NCBI taxonomy): domain Eukaryota; kingdom Metazoa; phylum Chordata; class Actinopteri; order Syngnathiformes; family Syngnathidae; genus Syngnathus; species Syngnathus typhle. The sequence continues at coordinate 64,109 of NW_026872010.1, read as the reverse complement.
TTTTTCGATGCCAACCTAACCAGAGTGACGGGAGCGGCACAATTCAGAAAAAGTGCTCAGCTCGCCGAGAAAATGCGATTTAAGCAATAAAATTAAAAATGCTTATTAAACATAAACCAAACGTTGGAGGTGGTCATTTCTTCATGCGCAGTGAATAACTCGGCACTCTAAAGCACCCAAAAGCGTTTTTTTCGATGCCAACCTAACCAGAGTGACGGGAGCGGCACAATTCAGAAAAAGTGCTCAGCTCGCCGAGAAAATGCGATTTAAGCAATAAAATTAAAAATGCTTATAAAACATAAACCAAACGTTGGAGGTGGTCATTTCTTAATGCGCAGTAATAAACTCGGCACTCTAAAGCACCCGAGATCGTTTTTTTCGATGCCAACCTAACCAGAGTGACGGGAGCGGCACAATTCAGAAAAAGTGCTCAGCTCGCCGAGAAAATGCGATTTAAGCAATAAAATTAAAAATGCTTATAAAACATAAACCAAACGTTGGAGGTGGTCATTTCTTAATGCGCAGTAATAAACTCGGCACTCTAAAGCACCCGAGAGCGTTTTTTTCGATGCCAACCTAACCAGAGTGACGGGAGCGGCACAATTCAGAAAAAGCGCTCAGCTCGCCGAGAAAATGCGATTTAAGCAATAAAATTAAAAATGCTTATAAAACATAAACCAAAGGTTGGAGGTGGTCATTTCTTCGTGCGCAGTGAATAACTCGGCACTCTAAAGCACCCGAGAGCGTTTTTTTCGATGCCAACCTAACCGACGGGAGCGGCACAATTCAGAAAAAGTGCTCAGCTCGCCGAGAAAATGCGATATAAGCAATAAAATTAAAAATGCTTATAAAACATAAACCAAACGTTGGAGGTGGTCATTTCTTAATGCGCAGTAATAAACTCGGCACTCTAAAGCACCCGAGAGCGTTTTTTTCGATGCCAACCTAACCAGAGTGACGGGAGCGGCACAATTCAGAAAAAGTGCTCAGCTCGCCGAGAAAATGCGATTTAGGCAATAAAATTAAAAATGCTTATAAAACATAAACCAAACGTTGGAGGTGGTCATTTCTTAATGCGCAGTAATAAACTCGGCACTCTAAAGCACCCGAGAGCGTTTTTTTCGATGCCAACCTAACCAGAGTGACGGGAGCGGAACAATTCAGAAAAAGCGCTCAGCTCGCCGAGAAAATGCGATTTAAGCAATAAAATTAAAAATGCTTATAAAACATAAACCAAACGTTGGAGGTGGTCATTTCTTCATGCGCAGTGAATAACTCGGCACTCTAAAGCACCCGAGAGCGTTTTTTTCGATGCCAAGTGACGGGAGCGGCACAATTCAGAAAAAGTGCTCAGCTCGCCGAGAAAATGCGATTTAAGCAATAAAATTAAAAATGCTTATAAAACATAAACCAAACGTTGGAGGTGGTCATTTCTTAATGCGCAGTAATAAACTCGGCACTCTAAAGCACCCGAGAGCGTTTTTTTCGATGCCAACCTAACCAGAGTGACGGGAGCGGCACAATTCAGAAAAAGTGCTCAGCTCGCCGAGAAAATGCGATTTAAGCAATAAAATTAAAAATGCTTATAAAACATAAACCAAACGTTGGAGGTGGTCATTTCTTAATGCGCAGTAATAAACTCGGCACTCTAAAGCACCCGAGAGCGTTTTTTTCGATGCCAACCTAACCAGAGTGACGGGAGCGGCACAATTCAGAAAAAGTGCTCAGCTCGCCGAGAAAATGCGATTTAAGCAATAAAATTAAAAATGCTTATTAAACATAAACCAAACGTTGGAGGTGGTCATTTCTTCATGCGCAGTGAATAACTCGGCACTCTAAAGCACCCGATAGCGTTTTTTTCGATGCCAACCTAACCAGAGTGACGGGAGCGGCACAATTCAGAAAAAGTGCTCAGCTCGCCGAGAAAATGCGATTTAAGCAATAAAATTAAAAATGCTTATTAAACATAAACCAAACGTTGGAGGTGGTCATTTCTTCATGCGCAGTGAATAACTCGGCACTCTAAAGCACCCGAGAGCGTTTTTTTCGATGCCAACCTAACCAGAGTGACGGGAGCGGCACAATTCAGAAAAAGTGCTCAGCTCGCCGAGAAAATGCGATTTAAGCAATAAAATTAAAAATGCTTATTAAACATAAACCAAACGTTGGAGGTGGTCATTTCTTCATGCGCAGTGATAAACTCGGCACTCTAAAGCACCCGAGAGCGTTTTTTTCGATGCCAACCTAACCAGAGTGACGGGAGCGGCACAATTCAGAAAAAGTGCTCAGCTCGCCGAGAAAATGCGATTTAAGCAATAAAATTAAAAATGCTTATAAAACATAAACCAAACGTTGGAGGTGGTCATTTCTTAATGCGCAGTAATAAACTCGGCACTCTAAAGCACCCGAGAGCGTTTTTTTCGATGCCAACCTAACCAGAGTGACGGGAGCGGCACAATTCAGAAAAAGTGCTCAGCTCGCCGAGAAAATGCGATTTAAGCAATAAAATTAAAAATGCTTATTAAACATAAACCAAACGTTGGAGGTGGTCATTTCTTCATGCGCAGTGAATAACTCGGCACTCTAAAGCACCCGAAAGCGTTTTTTTCGATGCCAACCTAACCAGAGTGACGGGAGCGGCACAATTCAGAAAAAGCGCTCAGCTCGCCGAGAAAATGCGATTTAAGCAATAAAATTAAAAATGCTTATAAAACATAAACCAAACGTTGGAGGTGGTCATTTCTTAATGCGCAGTAATAAACTCGGCACTCTAAAGCACCCGAGAGCGTTTTTTTCGATGCCAACCTAACCAGAGTGACGGGAGCGGCACAATTCAGAAAAAGTGCTCAGCTCGCCGAGAAAATGCGATTCAAGCAATAAAATTAAAAATGCTTATTAAACATAAACCAAACGTTGGAGGTGGTCATTTCTTCATGCGCAGTGAATAACTCGGCACTCTAAAGCACCCGAGAGCGTTTTTTTCGATGCCAACCTAACCAGAGTGACGGGAGCGGCACAATTCAGAAAAAGTGCTCAGCTCGCCGAGAAAATGCGATTTAAGCAATAAAATTAAAAATGCTTATAAAACATAAACCAAACGTTGGAGGTGGTCATTTCTTAATGCGCAGTAATAAACTCGGCACTGTAAAGCACCCGAGAGCGTTTTTTTCGATGCCAACCTAACCAGAGTGACGGGAGCGGCACAATTCAGAAAAAGTGCTCAGCTCGCCGAGAAAATGCGATTTAAGCAATAAAATTAAAAATGCTTATAAAACATAAACCAAACGTTGGAGGTGGTCATTTCTTAATGCGCAGTAATAAACTCGGCACTCTAAAGCACCCGAGAGCGTTTTTTTCGATGCCAACCTAACCAGAGTGACGGGAGCGGCACAATTCAGAAAAAGTGCTCAGCTCGCCGAGAAAATGCGATTTAAGCAATAAAATTAAAAATGCTTATTAAACATAAACCAAACGTTGGAGGTGGTCATTTCTTCATGCGCAGTGAATAACTCGGCACTCTAAAGCACCCGAGAGCGTTTTTTTCGATGCCAACCTAACCAGAGTGACGGGAGCGGCACAATTCAGAAAAAGCGCTCAGCTCGCCGAGAAAATGCGATTTAAGCAATAAAATTAAAAATGCTTATTAAACATAAACCAAACATTGGAGGTGGTCATTTCTTCATGCGCAGTGAATAACTCGGCACTCTAAAGCACCCGAGAGCGTTTTTTTCGATGCCAACCTAACCAGAGTGACGGGAGCGGCACAATTCAGAAAAAGTGCTCAGCTCGCCGAGAAAATGCGATTTAAGCAATAAAATTAAAAATGCTTATAAAACATAAACCAAACGTTGGAGGTGGTCATTTCTTCATGCGCAGTGAATAACTCGGCACTCTAAAGCACCCGAGAGCGTTTTTTTCGATGCCAACCTAACCAGAGTGACGGGAGCGGCACAATTCAGAAAAAGTGCTCAGCTCGCCGAGAAAATGCGATTTAAGCAATAAAATTAAAAATGCTTATAAAACATAAACCAAACGTTGGAAGTGGTCATTTCTTCATGCGCAGTGATAAACTCGGCACTCTAAAGCACCCGAGAGCGTTTTTTTCGATGCCAACCTAACCAGAGTTACGGGAGCGGCACAATTCAGAAAAAGCGCTCAGCTCGCCGAGAAAATGCGATTTAAGCAATAAAATTAAAAATGCTTATAAAACATAAACCAAACGTTGGAGGTGGTCATTTCTTCATGCGCAGTGATAAACTCGGCACTCTAAAGCACCCGAGAGCGTTTTTTTCGATGCCAACCTAACCAGAGTGACGGGAGCGGCACAATTCAGAAAAAGCGCTCAGCTCGCCGAGAAAATGCGATTTAAGCAATAAAATTAAAAATGCTTATAAAACATAAACCAAACGTTGGAGGTGGTCATTTCTTCATGCGCAGTGATAAACTCGGCACTCTAAAGCACCCGAGAGCGTTTTTTTCGATGCCAACCTAACCAGAGTGACGGGAGCGGCACAATTCAGAAAAAGTGCTCAGCTCGCCGAGAAAATGCGATTTAAGCAATAAAATTAAAAATGCTTATAAAACATAAACCAAACGTTGGAGGTGGTCATTTCTCCATGCGCAGTGAATAACTCAGCACTCTAAAGCACCCGAGAGCGTTTTTTTCGATGCCAACCTAACCAGAGTGACGGGAGCGGCGCAATTCAGAAAAAGTGCTCAGCTCGCCGAGAAAATGCGATTTAAGCAATAAAATTAAAAATGCTTATAAAACATAAACCAAACGTTGGAGGTGGTCATTTCTTAATGCGCAGTAATAAACTCGGCACTCTAAAGCACCCGTGAGCGTTTTTTTCGATGCCAACCTAACCAGAGTGACGGGAGCGGCACAATTCAGAAAAAGTGCTCAGCTCGCCGAGAAAATGCGATTTAAGCAATAAAATTAAAAATGCTTATAAAACATAAACCAAACGTTGGAGGTGGTCATTTCTTAATGCGCAGTAATAAACTCGGCACTCTAAAGCACCCGAGAGCGTTTTTTTCGATGCCAACCTAACCAGAGTGACGGGAGCGGCACAATTCAGAAAAAGTGCTCAGCTCGCCGAGAAAATGCGATTTAAGCAATAAAATTAAAAATGCTTATAAAACATAAACCAAACGTTGGAGGTGGTCATTTCTTAATGCGCAGTAATAAACTCGGCACTCTAAAGCACCCGAGAGCGTTTTTTTCGATGCCAACCTAACCAGAGTTACGGGAGCGGCACAATTCAGAAAAAGTGCTCAGCTCGCCGAGAAAATGCGATTTAAGCAATAAAATTAAAAATGCTTATAAAACATAAACCAAACGTTGGAGGTGGTCATTTCTTCATGCGCAGTGAATAACTCGGCACTCTAAAGCACCCGAGAGCGTTTTTTTCGATGCCAACCTAACCAGAGTGACGGGAGCGGCACAATTCAGAAAAAGTGCTCAGCTCGCCGAGAAAATGCGATTTAAGCAATAAAATTAAAAATGCTTATAAAACATAAACCAAACGTTGGAGGTGGTCATTTCTTAATGCGCAGTAATAAACTCGGCACTCTAAAGCACCCGTGAGCGTTTTTTTCGATGCCAACCTAACCAGAGTGACGGGAGCGGCACAATTCAGAAAAAGTGCTCAGCTCGCCGAGAAAATGCGATTTAAGCAATAAAATTAAAAATGCTTATAAAACATAAACCAAACGTTGGAGGTGGTCATTTCTTCATGCGCAGTGATAAAGTCGGCACTCTAAAGCACCCGAGAGCGTTTTTTTCGATGCCAACCTAACCAGAGTGACGGGAGCGGCACAATTCAGAAAAAGTGCTCAGCTCGCCGAGAAAATGCGATTTAAGCAATAAAATTAAAAATGCTTATTAAACATAAACCAAACGTTGGAGGTGGTCATTTCTTCATGCGCAGTGATAAACTCGGCACTCTAAAGCACCCGAGAGCGTTTTTTTCGATGCCAACCTAACCAGAGTGACGGGAGCGGCACAATTCAGAAAAAGTGCTCAGCTCGCCGAGAAAATGCGATTTAAGCAATAAAATTAAAAATGCTTATAAAACATAAACCAAACGTTGGAGGTGGTCATTTCTTAATGCGCAGTAATAAACTCGGCACTCTAAAGCACCCGAGAGCGTTTTTTTCGATGCCAACCTAACCAGAGTGACGGGAGCGGCACAATTCAGAAAAAGTGCTCAGCTCGCCGAGAAAATGCGATTTAAGCAATAAAATTAAAAATGCTTATTAAACATAAACCAAACGTTGGAGGTGGTCATTTCTTCATGCGCAGTGAATAACTCGGCACTCTAAAGCACCCGAGAGCGTTTTTTTCGATGCCAACCTAACCAGAGTGACGGGAGCGGCACAATTCAGAAAAAGCGCTCAGCTCGCCGAGAAAATGCGATTTAAGCAATAAAGTTAAAAATGCTTATAAAACATAAACCAAACGTTGGAGGTGGTCATTTCTTAATGCGCAGTAATAAACTCGGCACTCTAAAGCACCCGAGAGCGTTTTTTTCGATGCCAACCTAACCAGAGTGACGGGAGCGGCACAATTCAGAAAAAGTGCTCAGCTCGCCGAGAAAATGCGATTTAAGCAATAAAATTAAAAATGCTTATTAAACATAAACCAAACGTTGGAGGTGGTCATTTCTTCATGCGCAGTGAATAACTCGGCACTCTAAAGCACCCGAGAGCGTTTTTTTCGATGCCAACCTAACCAGAGTGACGGGAGCGGCACAATTCAGAAAAAGCGCTCAGCTCGCCGAGAAAATGCGATTTAAGCAATAAAATTAAAAATGCTTATAAAACATAAACCAAACGTTGGAGGTTGTCATTTCTTAATGCGCAGTAATAAACTCGGCACTCTAAAGCACCCGAGAGCGTTTTTTTCGATGCCAACCTAACCAGAGTGACGGGAGCGGCACAATTCAGAAAAAGTGCTCAGCTCGCCGAGAAAATGCGATTTAAGCAATAAAATTAAAAATGCTTATAAAACATAAACCAAACGTTGGAGGTGGTCATTTCTTAATGCGCAGTAATAAACTCGGCACTCTAAAGCACCCGAGAGCGTTTTTTTCGATGCCAACCTAACCAGAGTGACGGGAGCGGCACAATTCAGAAAAAGTGCTCAGCTCGCCGAGAAAATGCGATTTAAGCAATAAAATTAAAAATGCTTATAAAACATAAACCAAACGTTGGAGGTGGTCATTTCTTAATGCGCAGTAATAAACTCGGCACTCTAAAGCACCCGAGAGCGTTTTTTTCGATGCCAACCTAACCAGAGTGACGGGAGCGGCACAATTCAGAAAAAGTGCTCAGCTCGCCGAGAAAATGCGATTTAAGCAATAAAATTAAAAATGCTTATAAAACATAAACCAAACGTTGGAGGTGGTCATTTCTTAATGCGCAGTAATAAACTCGGCACTCTAAAGCACCCGAGAGCGTTTTTTTCGATGCCAACCTAACCAGAGTGACGGGAGCGGCACAATTCAGAAAAAGCGCTCAGCTCGCCGAGAAAATGCGATTTAAGCAATAAAATTAAAAATGCTTATAAAACATAAACCAAACGTTGGAGGTGGTCATTTCTTCGTGCGCAGTGAATAACTCGGCACTCTAAAGCACCCGAGAGCGTTTTTTTCGATGCCAACCTAACCAGAGTGACGGGAGCGGCACAATTCAGAAAAAGTGCTCAGCTCGCCGAGAAAATGCGATTTAAGCAATAAAATTAAAAATGCTTATAAAACATAAACCAAACGTTGGAGGTGGTCATTTCTTAATGCGCAGTAATAAACTCGGCACTCTAAAGCACCCAAGAGCATTTTTTTCGATGCCAACCTAACCAGAGTGACGGGAGCGGCACAATTCAGAAAAAGCGCTCAGCTCGCCGAGAAAATGCGATTTAAGAAATAAAATTAAAAATGCTTATAAAACATAAACCAAACGTTGGAGGTGGTCATTTCTTAATGCGCAGTAATAAACTCAGCACTCTAAAGCACCCGAGAGCGTTTTTTTCGATGCCAACCTAACCAGAGTGACGGGAGCGGCACAATTCAGAAAAAGCGCTCAGCTCGCCGAGAAAATGCGATTTAAGCAATAAAATTAAAAATGCTTATAAAACATAAACCAAACGTTGGAGGTGGTCATTTCTTAATGCGCAGTAATAAACTCGGCACTCTAAAGCACCCGAGAGCGTTTTTTTTATGCCAACCTAACCAGAGTGACGGGAGCGGCACAATTCAGAAAAAGTGCTCAGCTCGCCGAGAAAATGCGATTTAAGCAATAAAATTAAAAATGCTTATAAAACATAAACCAAACGTTGGAGGTGGTCATTTCTTAATGCGCAGTAATAAACTCGGCACTCTAAAGCACCCGAGAGCGTTTTTTTCGATGCCAACCTAACCAGAGTGACGGGAGCGGCACAATTCAGAAAAAGTGCTCAGCTCGCCGAGAAAATGCGATTTAAGCAATAAAATTAAAAATGCTTATTAAACATAAACCAAACGTTGGAGGTGGTCATTTCTTCATGCGCAGTGAATAACTCGGCACTCTAAAGCACCCGAGAGCGTTTTTTTCGATGCCAACCTAACCAGAGTGACGGGAGCGGCACAATTCAGAAAAAGCGCTCAGCTCGCCGAGAAAATGCGATTTAAGCAATAAAATTAAAAATGCTTATAAAACATAAACCAAACGTTGGAGGTGGTCATTTCTTAATGCGCAGTAATAAACTCGGCACTCTAAAGCACCCGAGAGCGTTTTTTTCGATGCCAACCTAACCAGAGTGACGGGAGCGGCACAATTCAAAAAAAGTGCTCAGCTCGCCGAGAAAATGCGATTTAAGCAATAAAATTAAAAATGCTTATAAAACATAAACCAAACGTTGGAGGTGGTCATTTCTTAATGCGCAGTAATAAACTCGGCACTCTAAAGCACCCGAGAGCGTTTTTTTCGATGCCAACCTAACCAGAGTGACGGGAGCGGCACAATTCAGAAAAAGTGCTCAGCTCGCCGAGAAAATGCGATTTAAGCAATAAAATTAAAAATGCTTATTAAACATAAACCAAACGTTGGAGGTGGTCATTTCTTCATGCGCAGTGAATAACTCGGCACTCTAAAGCACCCGATAGCGTTTTTTTCGATGCCAACCTAACCAGAGTGACGGGAGCGGCACAATTCAGAAAAAGTGCTCAGCTCGCCGAGAAAAGGCGATTTAAGCAATAAAATTAAAAATGCTTATAAAACATAAACCAAACGTTGGAGGTGGTCATTTCTTCATGCGCAGTGATAAACTCGGCACTCTAAAGCACCCGAGAGCGTTTTTTTCGATGCCAACCTAACCAGAGTGACGGGAGCGGCACAATTCAGAAAAAGTGCTCAGCTCGCCGAGAAAATGCGATTCAAGCAATAAAATTAAAAATGCTTATTAAACATAAACCAAACGTTGGAGGTGGTCATTTCTTCATGCGCAGTGAATAACTCGGCACTCTAAAGCACCCGAGAGCGTTTTTTTCGATGCCAACCTAACCAGAGTGACGGGAGCGGCACAATTCAGAAAAAGTGCTCAGCTCGCCGAGAAAATGCGATTTAAGCAATAAAATTAAAAATGCTTATAAAACATAAACCAAACGTTGGAGGTGGTCATTTCTTAATGCGCAGTAATAAACTCGGCACTCTAAAGCACCCGAGAGCGTTTTTTTCGATGCCAACCTAACCAGAGTGACGGGAGCGGCACAATTCAGAAAAAGTGCTCAGCTCGCCGAGAAAATGCGATTTAAGCAATAAAATTAAAAATGCTTATTAAACATAAACCAAACATTGGAGGTGGTCATTTCTTCATGCGCAGTGAATAACTCGGCACTCTAAAGCACCCGAGAGCGTTTTTTTCGATGCCAACCTAACCAGAGTGACGGGAGCGGCACAATTCAGAAAAAGTGCTCAGCTCGCCGAGAAAATGCGATTTAAGCAATAAAATTAAAAATGCTTATAAAACATAAACCAAACGTTGGAGGTGGTCATTTCTTCATGCGCAGTGAATAACTCGGCACTCTAAAGCACCCGAGAGCGTTTTTTTCGATGCCAACCTAACCAGAGTGACGGGAGCGGCACAATTCAGAAAAAGTGCTCAGCTCGCCGAGAAAATGCGATTTAAGCAATAAAATTAAAAATGCTTATAAAACATAAACCAAACGTTGGAGGTGGTCATTTCTTAATGCGCAGTAATAAACTCGGCACTCTAAAGCACCCGAGAGCGTTTTTTTCGATGCCAACCTAACCAGAGTGACGGGAGCGGCACAATTCAGAAAAAGTGCTCAGCTCGCCGAGAAAATGCGATTTAAGCAATAAAATTAAAAATGCTTATTAAACATAAACCAAACGTTGGAGGTGGTCATTTCTTCATGCGCAGTGAATAACTCGGCACTCTAAAGCACCCGAGAGCGTTTTTTTCGATGCCAACCTAACCAGAGTGACGGGAGCGGCACAATTCAGAAAAAGCGCTCAGCTCGCCGAGAAAATGCGATTTAAGCAATAAAATTAAAAATGCTTATAAAACATAAACCAAACGTTGGAGGTGGTCATTTCTTAATGCGCAGTAATAAACTCGGCACTCTAAAGCACCCGAGAGCGTTTTTTTCGATGCCAACCTAACCAGAGTGACGGGAGCGGCACAATTCAGAAAAAGTGCTCAGCTCGCCGAGAAAATGCGATTTAAGCAATAAAATTAAAAATGCTTATTAAATGTAAACCAAACGTTGGAGGTGGTCATTTCTTCATGCGCAGTGAATAACTCGGCACTCTAAAGCACCCGAGAGCGTTTTTTTCGATGCCAACCTAACCAGAGTGACGGGAGCGGCACAATTCAGAAAAAGCGCTCAGCTCGCCGAGAAAATGCGATTTAAGCAATAAAATTAAAAATGCTTATAAAACATAAACCAAACGTTGGAGGTGGTCATTTCTTAATGCGCAGTAATAAACTCGGCACTCTAAAGCACCCGAGAGCGTTTTTTTCGATGCCAACCTAACCAGAGTGACGGGAGCGGCACAATTCAGAAAAAGTGCTCAGCTCGCCGAGAAAATGCGATTTAAGCAATAAAATTAAAAATGCTTATAAAACATAAACCAAACGTTGGAGGTGGTCATTTCTTAATGCGCAGTAATAAACTCGGCACTCTAAAGCACCCGAGAGCGTTTTTTTCGATGCCAACCTAACCAGAGTGACGGGAGCGGCACAATTCAGAAAAAGTGCTCAGCTCGCCGAGAAAATGCGATTTAAGCAATGAAATTAAAAATGCTTATTAAACATAAACCAAACGTTGGAGGTGGTCATTTCTTCATGCGCAGTGAATAACTCGGCACTCTAAAGCACCCGATAGCGTTTTTTTCGATGCCAACCTACCAGAGTGACGGGAGCGGCACAATTCAGAAAAAGTGCTCAGCTCGCCGAGAAAATGCGATTTAAGCAATAAAATTAAAAATGCTTATTAAACATAAACCAAACGTTGGAGGTTGTCATTTCTTCATGCGCAGTGAATAACTCGGCACTCTAAAGCACCCGATAGCGTTTTTTTCGATGCCAACCTAACCAGAGTGACGGGAGCGGCACAATTCAGAAAAAGTGCTCAGCTCGACGAGAAAATGCGATTTAAGCAATAAAATTAAAAATGCTTATAAAACATAAACCAAACGTTGGAGGTGGTCATTTCTTAATGCGCAGTAATAAACTCGGCACTCTAAAGCACCCGAGAGCGTTTTTTTCGATGCCAACCTAACCAGAGTGACGGGAGCGGCACAATTCAGAAAAAGTGCTCAGCTCGCCGAGAAAATGCGATTTAAGCAATAAAATTAAAAATGCTTATAAAACATAAACCAAACGTTGGAGGTGGTCATTTCTTAATGCGCAGTAATAAACTCGGCACTCTAAAGCACCCGAGAGCGTTTTTTTCGATGCCAACCTAACCAGAGTTACGGGAGCGGCACAATTCAGAAAAAGCGCTCAGCTCGCCGAGAAAATGCGATTTAAGCAATAAAATTAAAAATGCTTATAAAACATAAACCAAACGTTGGAGGTGGTCATTTCTTCATGCGCAGTGAATAACTCGGCACTCTAAAGCACCCGAGAGCGTTTTTTTCGATGCCAACCTAACCAGAGTGACGGGAGCGGCACAATTCAGAAAAAGTGCTCAGCTCGCCGAGAAAATGCGATTTAAGCAATAAAATTAAAAATGCTTATAAAACATAAACCAAACGTTGGAGGTGGTCATTCCTTAATGCGCAGTAATAAACTCGGCACTCTAAAGCACCCGTGAGCGTTTTTTTCGATGCCAACCTAACCAGAGTGACGGGAGCGGCACAATTCAGAAAAAGTGCTCAGCTCGCCGAGAAAATGCGATTTAAGCAATAAAATTAAAAATGCTTATAAAACATAAACCAAACGTTGGAGGTGGTCATTTCTTCATGCGCAGTGATAAAGTCGGCACTCTAAAGCACCCGAGAGCGTTTTTTTCGATGCCAACCTAACCAGAGTGACGGGAGCGGCACAATTCAGAAAAAGTGCTCAGCTCGCCGAGAAAATGCGATTTAAGCAATAAAATTAAAAATGCTTATTAAACATAAACCAAACGTTGGAGGTGGTCATTTCTTCATGCGCAGTGAATAACTCGGCACTCTAAAGCACCCGAGAGCGTTTTTTTCGATGCCAACCTAACCAGAGTGACGGGAGCGGCACAATTCAGAAAAAGCGCTCAGCTCGCCGAGAAAATGCGATTTAAGCAATAAAATTAAAAATGCTTATTAAACATAAACCAAACATTGGAGGTGGTCATTTCTTCATGCGCAGTGAATAACTCGGCACTCTAAAGCACCCGAGAGCGTTTTTTTCGATGCCAACCTAACCAGAGTGACGGGAGCGGCACAATTCAGAAAAAGCGCTCAGCTCGCCGAGAAAATGCGATTTAAGCAATAAAATTAAAAATGCTTATAAAACATAAACCAAACGTTGGAGGTGGTCATTTCTTCATGCGCAGTGATAAACTCGGCACTCTAAAGCACCCGAGAGCGTTTTTTTCGATGCCAACCTAACCAGAGTGACGGGAGCGGCACAATTCAGAAAAAGTGCTCAGCTCGCCGAGAAAATGCGATTTAAGCAATAAAATTAAAAATGCTTATAAAACATAAACCAAACGTTGGAGGTGGTCATTTCTCCATGCGCAGTGAATAACTCGGCACTCTAAAGCACCCGAGAGCGTTTTTTTCGATGCCAACCTAACCAGAGTGACGGGAGCGGCACAATTCAGAAAAAGTGCTCAGCTCGCCGAGAAAATGCGATTTAGGCAATAAAATTAAAAATGCTTATAAAACATAAACCAAACGTTGGAGGTGGTCATTTCTTAATGCGCAGTAATAAACTCAGCACTCTAAAGCACCCGAGAGCGTTTTTTTCGATGCCAACCTAACCAGAGTGACGGGAGCGGCACAATTCAGAAAAAGTGCTCAGCTCGCCGAGAAAATGCGATTTAAGCAATAAAATTAAAAATGCTTATTAAACATAAACCAAACGTTGGAGGTTGTCATTTCTTCATGCGCAGTGAATAACTCGGCACTCTAAAGCACCCGATAGCGTTTTTTTCGATGCCAACCTAACCAGAGTGACGGGAGCGGCACAATTCAGAAAAAGTGCTCAGCTCGACGAGAAAATGCGATTTAAGCAATAAAATTAAAAATGCTTATAAAACATAAACCAAACGTTGGAGGTGGTCATTTCTTAATGCGCAGTAATAAACTCGGCACTCTAAAGCACCCGAGAGCGTTTTTTTCGATGCCAACCTAACCAGAGTGACGGGAGCGGCACAATTCAGAAAAAGTGCTCAGCTCGCCGAGAAAATGCGATTTAAGCAATAAAATTAAAAATGCTTATAAAACATAAACCAAACGTTGGAGGTGGTCATTTCTTAATGCGCAGTAATAAACTCGGCACTCTAGAGCACCCGAGAGCGTTTTTTTCGATGCCAACCTAACCAGAGTGACGGGAGCGGCACAATTCAGAAAAAGTGCTCAGCTCGCCGAGAAAATGCGATTTAAGCAATAAAATTAAAAATGCTTATAAAACATAAACCAAACGTTGGAAGTGGTCATTTCTTCATGCGCAGTGATAAACTCGGCACTCTAAAGCACCCGAGAGCGTTTTTTTCGATGCCAACCTAACCAGAGTTACGGGAGCGGCACAATTCAGAAAAAGCGCTCAGCTCGCCGAGAAAATGCGATTTAAGCAATAAAATTAAAAATGCTTATAAAACATAAACCAAACGTTGGAGGTGGTCATTTCTTCATGCGCAGTGATAAACTCGGCACTCTAAAGCACCCGAGAGCGTTTTTTTCGATGCCAACCTAACCAGAGTGACGGGAGCGGCACAATTCAGAAAAAGCGCTCAGCTCGCCGAGAAAATGCGATTTAAGCAATAAAATTAAAAATGCTTATAAAACATAAACCAAACGTTGGAGGTGGTCATTTCTTCATGCGCAGTGATAAACTCGGCACTCTAAAGCACCCGAGAGCGTTTTTTTCGATGCCAACCTAACCAGAGTGACGGGAGCGGCACAATTCAGAAAAAGTGCTCAGCTCGCCGAGAAAATGCGATTTAAGCAATAAAATTAAAAAGGCTTATAAAACATAAACCAAACGTTGGAGGTGGTCATTTCTCCATGCGCAGTGAATAACTCGGCACTCTAAAGCACCCGAGAGCGTTTTTTTCGATGCCAACCTAACCAGAGTGACGGGAGCGGCACAATTCAGAAAAAGTGCTCAGCTCGCCGAGAAAATGCGATTTAAGCAATAAAATTAAAAATGCTTATAAAACATAAACCAAACGTTGGAGGTGGTCATTTCTTAATGCGCAGTAATAAACTCGGCACTCTAAAGCACCCGTGAGCGTTTTTTTCGATGCCAACCTAACCAGAGTGACGGGAGCGGCACAATTCAGAAAAAGTGCTCAGCTCGCCGAGAAAATGCGATTTAAGCAATAAAATTAAAAATGCTTATAAAACATAAACCAAACGTTGGAGGTGGTCATTTCTTAATGCGCAGTAATAAACTCGGCACTCTAAAGCACCCGAGAGCGTTTTTTTCGATGCCAACCTAACCAGAGTTACGGGAGCGGCACAATTCAGAAAAAGCGCTCAGCTCGCCGAGAAAATGCGATTTAAGCAATAAAATTAAAAATGCTTATAAAACATAAACCAAACGTTGGAGGTGGTCATTTCTTCATGCGCAGTGAATAACTCGGCACTCTAAAGCACCCGAGAGCGTTTTTTTCGATGCCAACCTAACCAGAGTGACGGGAGCGGCACAATTCAGAAAAAGTGCTCAGCTCGCCGAGAAAATGCGATTTAAGCAATAAAATTAAAAATGCTTATAAAACATAAACCAAACGTTGGAGGTGGTCATTTCTTAATGCGCAGTAATAAACTCGGCACTCTAAAGCACCCGTGAGCGTTTTTTTCGATGCCAACCTAACCAGAGTGACGGGAGCGGCACAATTCAGAAAAAGTGCTCAGCTCGCCGAGAAAATGCGATTTAAGCAATAAAATTAAAAATGCTTATTAAACATAAACCAAACGTTGGAGGTGGTCATTTCTTCATGCGCAGTGATAAACTCGGCACTCTAAAGCACCCGAGAGCGTTTTTTTCGATGCCAACCTAACCAGAGTGACGGGAGCGGCACAATTCAGAAAAAGTGCTCAGCTCGCCGAGAAAATGCGATTTAAGCAATACAATTAAAAATGCTTATAAAACATAAACCAAACGTTGGAGGTGGTCATTTCTTAATGCGCAGTAATAAACTCGGCACTCTAAAGCACCCGAGAGCGTTTTTTTCGATGCCAACCTAACCAGAGTGACGGGAGCGGCACAATTCAGAAAAAGTGCTCAGCTCGCCGAGAAAATGCGATTTAAGCAATAAAATTAAAAATGCTTATTAAACATAAACCAAACGTTGGAGGTGGTCATTTCTTCATGCGCAGTGAATAACTCGGCACTCTAAAGCACCCGAGAGCGTTTTTTTCGATGCCAACCTAACCAGAGTGACGGGAGCGGCACAATTCAGAAAAAGCGCTCAGCTCGCCGAGAAAATGCGATTTAAGCAATAAAATTAAAAATGCTTATAAAACATAAACCAAACGTTGGAGGTGGTCATTTCTTAATGCGCAGTAATAAACTCGGCACTCTAAAGCACCCGAGAGCGTTTTTTTCGATGCCAACCTAACCAGAGTGACGGGAGCGGCACAATTCAGAAAAAGCGCTCAGCTCGCCGAGAAAATGCGATTTAAGCAATAAAATTAAAAATGCTTATAAAACATAAACCAAACGTTGGAGGTGGTCATTTCTTAATGCGCAGTAATAAACTCAGCACTCTAAAGCACCCGAGAGCGTTTTTTTCGATGCCAACCTAACCAGAGTGACGGGAGCGGCACAATTCAGAAAAAGCGCTCAGCTCGCCTAGAAAATGCGATTTAAGCAATAAAATTAAAAATGCTTATAAAACATAAACCAAACGTTGGAGGTGGTCATTTCTTCATGCGCAGTGAATAACTCGGCACTCTAAAGCACCCGAGAGCGTTTTTTTCGATGCCAAGTGACGGGAGCGGCACAATTCAGAAAAAGTGCTCAGCTCGCCGAGAAAATGCGATTTAAGCAATAAAATTAAAAATGCTTATAAAACATAAACCAAACGTTGGAGGTGGTCATTTCTTAATGCGCAGTAATAAACTCGGCACTCTAAAGCACCCGAGAGCGTTTTTTTCGATGCCAACCTAACCAGAGTGACGGGAGCGGCACAATTCAGAAAAAGTGCTCAGCTCGCCGAGAAAATGCGATTTAAGCAATAAAATTAAAAATGCTTATTAAACATAAACCAAACGTTGGAGGTGGTCATTTCTTCATGCGCAGTGAATAACTCGGCACTCTAAAGCACCCGAGAGCGTTTTTTTCGATGCCAACCTAACCAGAGTGACGGGAGCGGCACAATTCAGAAAAAGTGCTCAGCTCGCCGAGAAAATGCGATTTAAGCAATAAAATTAAAAATGCTTATTAAACATAAACCAAACGTTGGAGGTGGTCATTTCTTCATGCGCAGTGATAAACTCGGCACTCTAAAGCACCCGAGAGCGTTTTTTTCGATGCCAACCTAACCAGAGTGACGGGAGCGGCACAATTCAGAAAAAGTGCTCAGCTCGCCGAGAAAATGCGATTTAAGCAATAAAATTAAAAATGCTTATAAAACATAAACCAAACGTTGGAGGTGGTCATTTCTTAATGCGCAGTAATAAACTCGGCACTCTAAAGCACCCGAGAGCGTTTTTTTCGATGCCAACCTAACCAGAGTGACGGGAGCGGCACAATTCAGAAAAAGTGCTCAGCTCGCCGAGAAAATGCGATTTAAGCAATAAAATTAAAAATGCTTATTAAACATAAACCAAACGTTGGAGGTGGTCATTTCTTCATGCGCAGTGAATAACTCGGCACTCTAAAGCACCCGAAAGCGTTTTTTTCGATGCCAACCTAACCAGAGTGACGGGAGCGGCACAATTCAGAAAAAGCGCTCAGCTCGCCGAGAAAATGCGATTTAAGCAATAAAATTAAAAATGCTTATAAAACATAAACCAAACGTTGGAGGTGGTCATTTCTTAATGCGCAGTAATAAACTCGGCACTCTAAAGCACCCGAGAGCGTTTTTTTCGATGCCAACCTAACCAGAGTGACGGGAGCGGCACAATTCAGAAAAAGTGCTCAGCTCGCCGAGAAAATGCGATTCAAGCAATAAAATTAAAAATGCTTATTAAACATAAACCAAACGTTGGAGGTGGTCATTTCTTCATGCGCAGTGAATAACTCGGCACTCTAAAGCACCCGAGAGCGTTTTTTTCGATGCCAACCTAACCAGAGTGACGGGAGCGGCACAATTCAGAAAAAGTGCTCAGCTCGCCGAGAAAATGCGATTTAAGCAATAAAATTAAAAATGCTTATAAAACATAAACCAAACGTTGGAGGTGGTCATTTCTTAATGCGCAGTAATAAACTCGGCACTCTAAAGCACCCGAGAGCGTTTTTTTCGATGCCAACCTAACCAGAGTGACGGGAGCGGCACAATTCAGAAAAAGTGCTCAGCTCGCCGAGAAAATGCGATTTAAGCAATAAAATTAAAAATGCTTATAAAACATAAACCAAACGTTGGAGGTGGTCATTTCTTAATGCGCAGTAATAAACTCGGCACTCTAAAGCACCCGAGAGCGTTTTTTTCGATGCCAACCTAACCAGAGTGACGGGAGCGGCACAATTCAGAAAAAGTGCTCAGCTCGCCGAGAAAATGCGATTTAAGCAATAAAATTAAAAATGCTTATTAAACATAAACCAAACGTTGGAGGTGGTCATTTCTTCATGCGCAGTGAATAACTCGGCACTCTAAAGCACCCGAGAGCGTTTTTTTCGATGCCAACCTAACCAGAGTGACGGGAGCGGCACAATTCAGAAAAAGCGCTCAGCTCGCCGAGAAAATGCGATTTAAGCAATAAAATTAAAAATGCTTATTAAACATAAACCAAACATTGGAGGTGGTCATTTCTTCATGTGCAGTGAATAACTCGGCACTCTAAAGCACCCGAGAGCGTTTTTTTCGATGCCAACCTAACCAGAGTGACGGGAGCGGCACAATTCAGAAAAAGTGCTCAGCTCGCCGAGAAAATGCGATTTAAGCAATAAAATTAAAAATGCTTATAAAACATAAACCAAACGTTGGAGGTGGTCATTTCTTCATGCGCAGTGAATAACTCGGCACTCTAAAGCACCCGAGAGCGTTTTTTTCGATGCCAACCTAACCAGAGTGACGGGAGCGGCACAATTCAGAAAAAGTGCTCAGCTCGCCGAGAAAATGCGATTTAAGCAATAAAATTAAAAATGCTTATAAAACATAAACCAAACGTTGGAGGTGGTCATTTCTTAATGCGCAGTAATAAACTCGGCACTCTAAAGCACCCGAGAGCGTTTTTTTCGATGCCAACCTAACCAGAGTGACGGGAGCGGCACAATTCAGAAAAAGTGCTCAGCTCGCCGAGAAAATGCGATTTAAGCAATAAAATTAAAAATGCTTATAAAACATAAACCAAACGTTGGAGGTGGTCATTTCTTAATGCGCAGTAATAAACTCGGCACTCTAGAGCACCCGAGAGCGTTTTTTTCGATGCCAACCTAACCAGAGTGACGGGAGCGGCACAATTCAGAAAAAGTGCTCAGCTCGCCGAGAAAATGCGATTTAAGCAATAAAATTAAAAATGCTTATAAAACATAAACCAAACGTTGGAAGTGGTCATTTCTTCATGCGCAGTGATAAACTCGGCACTCTAAAGCACCCGAGAGCGTTTTTTTCGATGCCAACCTAACCAGAGTTACGGGAGCGGCACAATTCAGAAAAAGCGCTCAGCTCGCCGAGAAAATGCGATTTAAGCAATAAAATTAAAAATGCTTATAAAACATAAACCAAACGTTGGAGGTGGTCATTTCTTCATGCGCAGTGATAAACTCGGCACTCTAAAGCACCCGAGAGCGTTTTTTTCGATGCCAACCTAACCAGAGTGACGGGAGCGGCACAATTCAGAAAAAGCGCTCAGCTCGCCGAGAAAATGCGATTTAAGCAATAAAATTAAAAATGCTTATAAAACATAAACCAAACGTTGGAGGTGGTCATTTCTTAATGCGCAGTAATAAACTCGGCACTCTAAAGCACCCGAGAGCGTTTTTTTCGATGCCAACCTAACCAGAGTGACGGGAGCGGCACAATTCAGAAAAAGTGCTCAGCTCGCCGAGAAAATGCGATTTAAGCAATAAAATTAAAAATGCTTATAAAACATAAACCAAACGTTGGAGGTGGTCATTTCTTAATGCGCAGTAATAAACTCGGCACTCTAAAGCACCCGAGAGCGTTTTTTTCGATGCCAACCTAACCAGAGTTACGGGAGCGGCACAATTCAGAAAAAGCGCTCAGCTCGCCGAGAAAATGCGATTTAAGCAATAAAATTAAAAATGCTTATAAAACATAAACCAAACGTTGGAGGTGGTCATTTCTTCATGCGCAGTGAATAACTCGGCACTCTAAAGCACCCGAGAGCGTTTTTTTCGATGCCAACCTAACCAGAGTGACGGGAGCGGCACAATTCAGAAAAAGTGCTCAGCTCGCCGAGAAAATGCGATTTAAGCAATAAAATTAAAAATGCTTATAAAACATAAACCAAACGTTGGAGGTGGTCATTTCTTAATGCGCAGTAATAAACTCGGCACTCTAAAGCACCCGAGAGCGTTTTTTTCGATGCCAACCTAACCAGAGTGACGGGAGCGGCACAATTCAGAAAAAGTGCTCAGCTCGCCGAGAAAATGCGATTTAAGCAATAAAATTAAAAATGCTTATTAAACATAAACCAAACGTTGGAGGTGGTCATTTCTTCATGCGCAGTGAATAACTCGGCACTCTAAAGCACCCGAGAGCGTTTTTTTCGATGCCAACCTAACCAGAGTGACGGGAGCGGCACAATTCAGAAAAAGCGCTCAGCTCGCCGAGAAAATGCGATTTAAGCAATAAAATTAAAAATGCTTATAAAACATAAACCAAACGTTGGAGGTGGTCATTTCTTAATGCGCAGTAATAAACTCGGCACTCTAAAGCACCCGAGAGCGTTTTTTTCGATGCCAACCTAACCAGAGTGACGGGAGCGGCACAATTCAGAAAAAGTGCTCAGCTCGCCGAGAAAATGCGATTTAAGCAATAAAATTAAAAATGCTTATTAAACATAAACCAAACGTTGGAGGTGGTCATTTCTTCATGCGCAGTGAATAACTCGGCACTCTAAAGCACCCGAGAGCGTTTTTTTCGATGCCAACCTAACCAGAGTGACGGGAGCGGCACAGTTCAGAAAAAGCGCTCAGCTCGCCGAGAAAATGCGATTTAAGCAATAAAATTAAAAATGCTTATAAAACATAAACCAAACGTTGGAGGTGGTCATTTCTTAATGCGCAGTAATAAACTCGGCACTCTAAAGCACCCGAGAGCGTTTTTTTCGATGCCAACCTAACCAGAGTGACGGGAGCGGCACAATTCAGAAAAAGTGCTCAGCTCGCCGAGAAAATGCGATTTAAGCAATAAAATTAAAAATGCTTATAAAACATAAACCAAACGTTGGAGGTGGTCATTTCTTAATGCGCAGTAATAAACTCGGCACTCTAAAGCACCCGAGAGCGTTTTTTTCGATGCCAACCTAACCAGAGTGACGGGAGCGGCACAATTCAGAAAAAGTGCTCAGCTCGCCGAGAAAATGCGATTTAAGCAATAAAATTAAAAATGCTTATAAAACATAAACCAAACGTTGGAGGTGGTCATTTCTTAATGCGCAGTAATAAACTCGGCACTCTAAAGCACCCGAGAGCGTTTTTTTCGATGCCAACCTAACCAGAGTGACGGGAGCGGCACAATTCAGAAAAAGTGCTCAGCTCGCCGAGAAAATGCGATTTAAGCAATAAAATTAAAAATGCTTATAAAACATAAACCAAACGTTGGAGGTGGTCATTTCTTAATGCGCAGTAATAAACTCGGCACTCTAAAGCACCCGAGAGCGTTTTTTTCGATGCCAACCTAACCAGAGTGACGGGAGCGGCACAATTCAGAAAAAGCGCTCAGCTCGCCGAGAAAATGCGATTTAAGCAATAAAATTAAAAATGCTTATAAAACATAAACCAAACGTTGGAGGTGGTCATTTCTTCGTGCGCAGTGAATAACTCGGCACTCTAAAGCACCCGAGAGCGTTTTTTTCGATGCCAACCTAACCAGAGTGACGGGAGCGGCACAATTCAGAAAAAGTGCTCAGCTCGCCGAGAAAATGCGATTTAAGCAATAAAATTAAAAATGCTTATAAAACATAAACCAAACGTTGGAGGTGGTCATTTCTTAATGCGCAGTAATAAACTCGGCACTCTAAAGCACCCGAGAGCATTTTTTTCGATGCCAATTAACCTAACCAGAGTGACGGGAGCGGCACAATTCAGAAAAAGCGCTCAGCTCGCCGAGAAAATGCGATTTAAGCAATAAAATTAAAAATGCTTATAAAACATAAACCAAACGTTGGAGGTGGTCATTTCTTAATGCGCAGTAATAAACTCAGCACTCTAAAGCACCCGAGAGCGTTTTTTTCGATGCCAACCTAACCAGAGTGACGGGAGCGGCACAATTCAGAAAAAGCGCTCAGCTCGCCGAGAAAATGCGATTTAAGCAATAAAATTAAAAATGCTTATAAAACATAAACCAAACGTTGGAGGTGGTCATTTCTTCATGCGCAGTGAATAACTCGGCACTCTAAAGCACCCGAGAGCGTTTTTTTCGATGCCAAGTGACGGGAGTGGCACAATTCAGAAAAAGTGCTCAGCTCGCCGAGAAAATGCGATTTAAGCAATAAAATTAAAAATGCTTATAAAACATAAACCAAACGTTGGAGGTGGTCATTTCTTAATGCGCAGTAGTAAACTCGGCACTCTAAAGCACCCGAGAGCGTTTTTTTTTATGCCAACCTAACCAGAGTGACGGGAGCGGCACAATTCAGAAAAAGTGCTCAGCTCGCCGAGAAAATGCGATTTAAGCAATAAAATTAAAAATGCTTATAAAACATAAACCAAACGTTGGAGGTGGTCATTTCTTAATGCGCAGTAATAAACTCGGCACTCTAAAGCACCCGAGAGCGTTTTTTTCGATGCCAACCTAACCAGAGTGACGGGAGCGGCACAATTCAGAAAAAGTGCTCAGCTCGCCGAGAAAATGCGATTTAAGCAATAAAATTAAAAATGCTTATTAAACATAAACCAAACGTTGGAGGTGGTCATTTCTTCATGCGCAGTGAATAACTCGGCACTCTAAAGCACCCGAGGGCGTTTTTTTCGATGCCAACCTAACCAGAGTGACGGGAGCGGCACAATTCAGAAAAAGCGCTCAGCTCGCCGAGAAAATGCGATTTAAGCAATAAAATTAAAAATGCTTATAAAACATAAACCAAACGTTGGAGGTGGTCATTTCTTAATGCGCAGTAATAAACTCGGCACTCTAAAGCACCCGAGAGCGTTTTTTTCGATGCCAACCTAACCAGAGTGACGGAAGCGGCACAATTCAGAAAAAGTGCTCAGCTCGCCGAGAAAATGCGATTTAAGCAATAAAATTAAAAATGCTTATAAAACATAAACCAAACGTTGGAGGTGGTCATTTCTTAATGCGCAGTAATAAACTCGGCACTCTAAAGCACCCGAGAGCGTTTTTTTCGATGCCAACCAGAGTGACGGGAGCGGCACAATTCAGAAAAAGTGCTCAGCTCGCCGAGAAAATGCGATTTAAGCAATAAAATTAAAAATGCTTATTAAACATAAACCAAACGTTGGAGGTGGTCATTTCTTCATGCGCAGTGAATAACTCGGCACTCTAAAGCACCCGATAGCGTTTTTTTCGATGCCAACCTAACCAGAGTGACGGGAGCGGCACAATTCAGAAAAAGTGCTCAGCTCGCCGAGAAAAGGCGATTTAAGCAATAAAATTAAAAATGCTTATAAAACATAAACCAAACGTTGGAGGTGGTCATTTCTTAATGCGCAGTAATAAACTCGGCACTCTAAAGCACCCGAGAGCGTTTTTTTCGATGCCAACCTAACCAGAGTGACGGGAGCGGCACAATTCAGAAAAAGTGCTCAGCTCGCCGAGAAAATGCGATTTAAGCAATAAAATTAAAAATGCTTATAAAACATAAACCAAACGTTGGAGGTGGTCATTTCTTAATGCGCAGTAATAAACTCGGCACTCTAAAGCACCCGAGAGCGTTTTTTTCGATGCCAACCTAACCAGAGTGACGGGAGCGGCACAATTCAGAAAAAGCGCTCAGCTCGCCGAGAAAATGCGATTTAAGCAATAAAATTAAAAATGCTTATAAAACATAAACCAAACGTTGGAGGTGGTCATTTCTTCATGCGCAGTGATAAACTCGGCACTCTAAAGCACCCGAGAGCGTTTTTTTCGATGCCAACCTAACCAGAGTGACGGGAGCGGCACAATTCAGAAAAAGTGCTCAGCTCGCCGAGAAAATGCGATTTAAGCAATAAAATTAAAAATGCTTATAAAACATAAACCAAACGTTGGAGGTGGTCATTTCTTCATGCGCAGTGATAAACTCGGCACTCTAAAGCACCCGAGAGCGTTTTTTTCGATGCCAACCTAACCAGAGTGACGGGAGCGGCACAATTCAGAAAAAGTGCTCAGCTCGCCGAGAAAATGCGATTCAAGCAATAAAATTAAAAATGCTTATTAAACATAAACCAAACGTTGGAGGTGGTCATTTCTTCATGCGCAGTGAATAACTCGGCACTCTAAAGCACCCGAGAGCGTTTTTTTCGATGCCAACCTAACCAGAGTGACGGGAGCGGCACAATTCAGAAAAAGTGCTCAGCTCGCCGAGAAAATGCGATTTAAGCAATAAAATTAAAAATGCTTATAAAACATAAACCAAACGTTGGAGGTTGTCATTTCTTAATGCGCAGTAATAAACTCGGCACTCTAAAGCACCCGAGAGCGTTTTTTTCGATGCCAACCTAACCAGAGTGACGGGAGCGGCACAATTCAGAAAAAGTGCTCAGCTCGCCGAGAAAATGCGATTTAAGCAATAAAATTAAAAATGCTTATTAAACATAAACCAAACGTTGGAGGTGGTCATTTCTTCATGCGCAGTGAATAACTCGGCACTCTAAAGCACCCGAGAGCGTTTTTTTCGATGCCAACCTAACCAGAGTGACGGGAGCGGCACAATTCAGAAAAAGCGCTCAGCTCGCCGAGAAAATGCGATTTAAGCAATAAAATTAAAAATGCTTATAAAACATAAACCAAACGTTGGAGGTGGTCATTTCTAATGCGCAGTAATAAACTCGGCACTCTAAAGCACCCGAGAGCGTTTTTTTCGATGCCAACCTAACCAGAGTGACGGGAGCGGCACAATTCAGAAAAAGTGCTCAGCTCGCCGAGAAAATGCGATTTAAGCAATAAAATTAAAAATGCTTATAAAACATAAACCAAACGTTGGAGGTGGTCATTTCTTAATGCGCAGTAATAAACTCGGCACTCTAAAGCACCCGAGAGCGTTTTTTTCGATGCCAACCTAACCAGAGTGACGGGAGCGGCACAATTCAGAAAAAGTGCTCAGCTCGCCGAGAAAATGCGATTTAAGCAATAAAATTAAAAATGCTTATTAAACATAAACCAAACGTTGGAGGTGGTCATTTCTTCATGCGCAGTGAATAACTCGGCACTCTAAAGCACCCGATAGCGTTTTTTTCGATGCCAACCTAACCAGAGTGACGGGAGCGGCACAATTCAGAAAAAGTGCTCAGCTCGCCGAGAAAAGGCGATTTAAGCAATAAAATTAAAAATGCTTATAAAACATAAACCAAACGTTGGAGGTGGTCATTTCTTAATGCGCAGTAATAAACTCGGCACTCTAAAGCACCCGAGAGCGTTTTTTTCGATGCCAACCTAACCAGAGTGACGGGAGCGGCACAATTCAGAAAAAGTGCTCAGCTCGCCGAGAAAATGCGATTTAAGCAATAAAATTAAAAATGCTTATAAAACATAAACCAAACGTTGGAGGTGGTCATTTCTTAATGCGCAGTAATAAACTCGGCACTCTAAAGCACCCGAGAGCGTTTTTTTCGATGCCAACCTAACCAGAGTGACGGGAGCGGCACAATTCAGAAAAAGCGCTCAGCTCGCCGAGAAAATGCGATTTAAGCAATAAAATTAAAAATGCTTATAAAACATAAACCAAACGTTGGAGGTGGTCATTTCTTCATGCGCAGTGATAAACTCGGCACTCTAAAGCACCCGAGAGCGTTTTTTTCGATGCCAACCTAACCAGAGTGACGGGAGCGGCACAATTCAGAAAAAGTGCTCAGCTCGCCGAGAAAATGCGATTTAAGCAATAAAATTAAAAATGCTTATAAAACATAAACCAAACGTTGGAGGTGGTCATTTCTTCATGCGCAGTGATAAACTCGGCACTCTAAAGCACCCGAGAGCGTTTTTTTCGATGCCAACCTAACCAGAGTGACGGGAGCGGCACAATTCAGAAAAAGTGCTCAGCTCGCCGAGAAAATGCGATTCAAGCAATAAAATTAAAAATGCTTATTAAACATAAACCAAACGTTGGAGGTGGTCATTTCTTCATGCGCAGTGAATAACTCGGCACTCTAAAGCACCCGAGAGCGTTTTTTTCGATGCCAACCTAACCAGAGTGACGGGAGCGGCACAATTCAGAAAAAGTGCTCAGCTCGCCGAGAAAATGCGATTTAAGCAATAAAATTAAAAATGCTTATAAAACATAAACCAAACGTTGGAGGTGGTCATTTCTTAATGCGCAGTAATAAACTCGGCACTCTAAAGCACCCGAGAGCGTTTTTTTCGATGCCAACCTAACCAGAGTGACGGGAGCGGCACAATTCAGAAAAAGTGCTCAGCTCGCCGAGAAAATGCGATTTAAGCAATAAAATTAAAAATGCTTATTAAACATAAACCAAACATTGGAGGTGGTCATTTCTTCATGCGCAGTGAATAACTCGGCACTCTAAAGCACCCGAGAGCGTTTTTTTCGATGCCAACCTAACCAGAGTGACGGGAGCGGCACAATTCAGAAAAAGTGCTCAGCTCGCCGAGAAAATGCGATTTAAGCAATAAAATTAAAAATGCTTATAAAACATAAACCAAACGTTGGAGGTGGTCATTTCTTCATGCGCAGTGAATAACTCGGCACTCTAAAGCACCCGAGAGCGTTTTTTTCGATGCCAACCTAACCAGAGTGACGGGAGCGGCACAATTCAGAAAAAGTGCTCAGCTCGCCGAGAAAATGCGATTTAAGCAATAAAATTAAAAATGCTTATAAAACATAAACCAAACGTTGGAGGTGGTCATTTCTTAATGCGCAGTAATAAACTCGGCACTCTAAAGCACCCGAGAGCGTTTTTTTCGATGCCAACCTAACCAGAGTGACGGGAGCGGCACAATTCAGAAAAAGTGCTCAGCTCGCCGAGAAAATGCGATTTAAGCAATAAAATTAAAAATGCTTATTAAACATAAACCAAACGTTGGAGGTGGTCATTTCTTCATGCGCAGTGAATAACTCGGCACTCTAAAGCACCCGAGAGCGTTTTTTTCGATGCCAACCTAACCAGAGTGACGGGAGCGGCACAATTCAGAAAAAGCGCTCAGCTCGCCGAGAAAATGCGATTTAAGCAATAAAATTAAAAATGCTTATAAAACATAAACCAAACGTTGGAGGTGGTCATTTCTTAATGCGCAGTAATAAACTCGGCACTCTAAAGCACCCGAGAGCGTTTTTTTCGATGCCAACCTAACCAGAGTGACGGGAGCGGCACAATTCAGAAAAAGTGCTCAGCTCGCCGAGAAAATGCGATTTAAGCAATAAAATTAAAAATGCTTATAAAACATAAACCAAACGTTGGAGGTGGTCATTTCTTAATGCGCAGTAATAAACTCGGCACTCTAAAGCACCCGAGAGCGTTTTTTTCGATGCCAACCTAACCAGAGTGACGGGAGCGGCACAATTCAGAAAAAGTGCTCAGCTCGCCGAGAAAATGCGATTTAAGCAATAAAATTAAAAATGCTTATTAAACATAAACCAAACGTTGGAGGTGGTCATTTCTTCATGCGCAGTGAATAACTCGGCACTCTAAAGCACCCGAGAGCGTTTTTTTCGATGCCAACCTAACCAGAGTGACGGGAGCGGCACAATTCAGAAAAAGCGCTCAGCTCGCCGAGAAAATGCGATTTAAGCAATAAAATTAAAAATGCTTATAAAACATAAACCAAACGTTGGAGGTGGTCATTTCTTAATGCGCAGTAATAAACTCGGCACTCTAAAGCACCCGAGAGCGTTTTTTTCGATGCCAACCTAACCAGAGTGACGGGAGCGGCACAATTCAGAAAAAGTGCTCAGCTCGCCGAGAAAATGCGATTTAAGCAATAAAATTAAAAATGCTTATAAAACATAAACCAAACGTTGGAGGTGGTCATTTCTTAATGCGCAGTAATAAACTCGGCACTCTAAAGCACCCGAGAGCGTTTTTTTCGATGCCAACCTAACCAGAGTGACGGGAGCGGCACAATTCAGAAAAAGTGCTCAGCTCGCCGAGAAAATGCGATTTAAGCAATAAAATTAAAAATGCTTATTAAACATAAACCAAACGTTGGAGGTGGTCATTTCTTCATGCGCAGTGAATAACTCGGCACTCTAAAGCACCCGATAGCGTTTTTTTCGATGCCAACCTAACCAGAGTGACGGGAGCGGCACAATTCAGAAAAAGTGCTCAGCTCGCCGAGAAAAGGCGATTTAAGCAATAAAATTAAAAATGCTTATAAAACATAAACCAAACGTTGGAGGTGGTCATTTCTTAATGCGCAGTAATAAACTCGGCACTCTAAAGCACCCGAGAGCGTTTTTTTCGATGCCAACCTAACCAGAGTGACGGGAGCGGCACAATTCAGAAAAAGTGCTCAGCTCGCCGAGAAAATGCGATTTAAGCAATAAAATTAAAAATGCTTATAAAACATAAACCAAACGTTGGAGGTGGTCATTTCTTAATGCGCAGTAATAAACTCGGCACTCTAAAGCACCCGAGAGCGTTTTTTTCGATGCCAACCTAACCAGAGTGACGGGAGCGGCACAATTCAGAAAAAGCGCTCAGCTCGCCGAGAAAATGCGATTTAAGCAATAAAATTAAAAATGCTTATAAAACATAAACCAAACGTTGGAGGTGGTCATTTCTTCATGCGCAGTGATAAACTCGGCACTCTAAAGCACCCGAGAGCGTTTTTTTCGATGCCAACCTAACCAGAGTGACGGGAGCGGCACAATTCAGAAAAAGTGCTCAGCTCGCCGAGAAAATGCGATTTAAGCAATAAAATTAAAAATGCTTATAAAACATAAACCAAACGTTGGAGGTGGTCATTTCTTCATGCGCAGTGATAAACTCGGCACTCTAAAGCACCCGAGAGCGTTTTTTTCGATGCCAACCTAACCAGAGTGACGGGAGCGGCACAATTCAGAAAAAGTGCTCAGCTCGCCGAGAAAATGCGATTCAAGCAATAAAATTAAAAATGCTTATTAAACATAAACCAAACGTTGGAGGTGGTCATTTCTTCATGCGCAGTGAATAACTCGGCACTCTAAAGCACCCGAGAGCGTTTTTTTCGATGCCAACCTAACCAGAGTGACGGGAGCGGCACAATTCAGAAAAAGTGCTCAGCTCGCCGAGAAAATGCGATTTAAGCAATAAAATTAAAAATGCTTATAAAACATAAACCAAACGTTGGAGGTGGTCATTTCTTAATGCGCAGTAATAAACTCGGCACTCTAAAGCACCCGAGAGCGTTTTTTTCGATGCCAACCTAACCAGAGTGACGGGAGCGGCACAATTCAGAAAAAGTGCTCAGCTCGCCGAGAAAATGCGATTTAAGCAATAAAATTAAAAATGCTTATTAAACATAAACCAAACATTGGAGGTGGTCATTTCTTCATGCGCAGTGAATAACTCGGCACTCTAAAGCACCCGAGAGCGTTTTTTTCGATGCCAACCTAACCAGAGTGACGGGAGCGGCACAATTCAGAAAAAGTGCTCAGCTCGCCGAGAAAATGCGATTTAAGCAATAAAATTAAAAATGCTTATAAAACATAAACCAAACGTTGGAGGTGGTCATTTCTTCATGCGCAGTGAATAACTCGGCACTCTAAAGCACCCGAGAGCGTTTTTTTCGATGCCAACCTAACCAGAGTGACGGGAGCGGCACAATTCAGAAAAAGTGCTCAGCTCGCCGAGAAAATGCGATTTAAGCAATAAAATTAAAAATGCTTATAAAACATAAACCAAACGTTGGAGGTGGTCATTTCTTAATGCGCAGTAATAAACTCGGCACTCTAAAGCACCCGAGAGCGTTTTTTTCGATGCCAACCTAACCAGAGTGACGGGAGCGGCACAATTCAGAAAAAGTGCTCAGCTCGCCGAGAAAATGCGATTTAAGCAATAAAATTAAAAATGCTTATTAAACATACACCAAACGTTGGAGGTGGTCATTTCTTCTTGCGCAGTGAATAACTCGGCACTCTAAAGCACCCGAGAGCGTTTTTTTCGATGCCAACCTAACCAGAGTGACGGGAGCGGCACAATTCAGAAAAAGCGCTCAGCTCGCCGAGAAAATGCGATTTAAGCAATAAAATTAAAAATGCTTATAAAACATAAACCAAACGTTGGAGGTGGTCATTTCTTAATGCGCAGTAATAAACTCGGCACTCTAAAGCACCCGAGAGCGTTTTTTTCGATGCCAACCTAACCAGAGTGACGGGAGCGGCACAATTCAGAAAAAGTGCTCAGCTCGCCGAGAAAATGCGATTTAAGCAATAAAATTAAAAATGCTTATTAAACATAAACCAAACATTGGAGGTGGTCATTTCTTCATGCGCAGTGAATAACTCGGCACTCTAAAGCACCCGAGAGCGTTTTTTTCGATGCCAACCTAACCAGAGTGACGGGAGCGGCACAATTCAGAAAAAGTGCTCAGCTCGCCGAGAAAATGCGATTTAAGCAATAAAATTAAAAATGCTTATAAAACATAAACCAAACGTTGGAGGTGATCATTTCTTCATGCGCAGTGAATAACTCGGCACTCTAAAGCACCCGAGAGCGTTTTTTTCGATGCCAACCTAACCAGAGTGACGGGAGCGGCACAA
The DNA here is from genome assembly GCF_033458585.1 of Syngnathus typhle. Classification (NCBI taxonomy): domain Eukaryota; kingdom Metazoa; phylum Chordata; class Actinopteri; order Syngnathiformes; family Syngnathidae; genus Syngnathus; species Syngnathus typhle. The sequence goes on along the minus strand of NW_026872010.1, from coordinate 33,251 downwards.
TTCAGAAAAAGTGCTCAGCTCGCCGAGAAAATGCGATTTAAGCAATAAAATTAAAAATGCTTATAAAACATAAACCAAACGTTGGAGGTGGTCATTTCTTAATGCGCAGTAATAAACTCGGCACTCTAAAGCACCCGAGAGCGTTTTTTTCGATGCCAACCTAACCAGAGTGACGGGAGCGGCACAAGTCAGAAAAAGTGCTCAGCTCGCCGAGAAAATGCGATTTAAGCAATAAAATTAAAAATGCTTATAAAACATAAACCAAACGTTGGAGGTGATCATTTCTTCATGCGCAGTGAATAACTCGGCACTCTAAAGCACCCGAGAGCGTTTTTTTCGATGCCAACCTAACCAGAGTGACGGGAGCGGCACAATTCAGAAAAAGTGCTCAGCTCGCCGAGAAAATGCGATTTAAGCAATAAAATTAAAAATGCTTATAAAACATAAACCAAACGTTGGAGGTGGTCATTTCTTAATGCGCAGTAATAAACTCGGCACTCTAGAGCACCCGAGAGCGTTTTTTTCGATGCCAACCTAACCAGAGTGACGGGAGCGGCACAATTCAGAAAAAGTGCTCAGTTCGCCGAGAAAATGCGATTTAAGCAATAAAATTAAAAATGCTTATAAAACATAAACCAAACGTTGGAAGTGGTCATTTCTTCATGCGCAGTGATAAACTCGGCACTTTAAAGCACCCGAGAGCGTTTTTTTCGATGCCAACCTAACCAGAGTTACGGGAGCGGCACAATTCAGAAAAAGCGCTCAGCTCGCCGAGAAAATGCGATTTAAGCAATTAAATTAAAAATGCTTATAAAACATAAACCAAACGTTGGAAGTGGTCATTTCTTCATGCGCAGTGATAAACTCGGCACTCTAAAGCACCCGAGAGCGTTTTTTTCGATGCCAACCTAACCAGAGTTACGGGAGCGGCACAATTCAGAAAAAGCGCTCAGCTCGCCGAGAAAATGCGATTTAAGCAATAAAATTAAAAATGCTTATAAAACATAAACCAAACGTTGGAGGTGGTCATTTCTTCATGCGCAGTGATAAACTCGGCACTCTAAAGCACCCGAGAGCGTTTTTTTCGATGTCAACCTAACCAGAGTGACGGGAGCGGCACAATTCAGAAAAAGCGCTCAGCTCGCCGAGAAAATGCGATTTAAGCAATAAAATTAAAAATGCTTATAAAACATAAACCAAACGTTGGAGGTGGTCATTTCTTAATGCGCAGTAATAAACTCGGCACTCTAAAGCACCCGAGAGCGTTTTTTTCGATGCCAACCTAACCAGAGTGACGGGAGCGGCACAATTCAGAAAAAGCGCTCAGCTCGCCGAGAAAATGCGATTTAAGCAATAAAATTAAAAATGCTTATAAAACATAAACCAAACGTTGGAAGTGGTCATTTCTTAATGCGCAGTAATAAACTCGGCACTCTAAAGCACCCGAGAGCGTTTCTTTCGATGCCAACCTAACCAGAGTGACGGGAGCGGCACAATTCAGAAAAAGTGCTCAGCTCGCCGAGAAAATGCGATTTAAGCAATAAAATTAAAAATGCTTATTAAACATAAACCAAACGTTGGAGGTTGTCATTTCTTCATGCGCAGTGAATAACTCGGCACTCTAAAGCACCCGAGAGCGTTTTTTTCGATGCCAACCTAACCAGAGTGACGGGAGCGGCACAATTCAGAAAAAGCGCTCAGCTCGCCGAGAAAATGCGATTTAAGCAATAAAATTAAAAATGCTTATTAAACATAAACCAAACGTTGGAGGTGGTCATTTCTTCATGCGCAGTGAATAACTCGGCACTCTAAAGCACCCGAGAGCGTTTTTTTCGATGCCAACCTAACCAGAGTGACGGGAGCGGCACAATTAAGAAAAAGCGCTCAGCTCGCCGAGAAAATGCGATTTAAGCAATAAAATTAAAAATGCTTATTAAACATAAACCAAACATTGGAGGTGGTCATTTCTTCATGCGCAGTAATAAACTCGGCACTCTAAAGCACCCGAGAGCGTTTTTTTCGATGCCAACCTAACCAGAGTGACGGGAGCGGCACAATTCAGAAAAAGTGCTCAGCTCGCCGAGAAAATGCGATTTAAGCAATAAAATTAAAAATGCTTATAAAACATAAACCAAACGTTGGAGGTGGTCATTTCTTAATGCGCAGTAATAAACTCGGCACTCTAGAGCACCCGAGAGCGTTTTTTTCGATGCCAACCTAACCAGAGTGACGGGAGCGGCACAATTCAGAAAAAGTGCTCAGCTCGCCGAGAAAATGCGATTTAAGCAATAAAATTAAAAATGCTTATAAAACATAAACCAAACGTTGGAAGTGGTCATTTCTTCATGCGCAGTGATAAACTCGGCACTCTAAAGCACCCGAGAGCGTTTTTTTCGATGCCAACCTAACCAGAGTTACGGGAGCGGCACAATTCAGAAAAAGCGCTCAGCTCGCCGAGAAAATGCGATTTAAGCAATAAAATTAAAAATGCTTATAAAACATAAACCAAACGTTGGAGGTGGTCATTTCTTCATGCGCAGTGATAAACTCGGCACTCTAAAGCACCCGAGAGCGTTTTTTTCGATGCCAACCTAACCAGAGTGACGGGAGCGGCACAATTCAGAAAAAGCGCTCAGCTCGCCGAGAAAATGCGATTTAAGCAATAAAATTAAAAATGCTTATAAAACATAAACCAAACGTTGGAGGTGGTCATTTCTTCATGCGCAGTGATAAACTCGGCACTCTAAAGCACCCGAGAGCGTTTTTTTCGATGCCAACCTAACCAGAGTGACGGGAGCGGCACAATTCAGAAAAAGTGCTCAGCTCGCCGAGAAAATGCGATTTAAGCAATAAAATTAAAAATGCTTATAAAACATAAACCAAACGTTGGAGGTGGTCATTTCTTCATGCGCAGTGAATAACTCGGCACTCTAAAGCACCCGAGAGCGTTTTTTTCGATGCCAACCTAACCAGAGTGACGGGAGCGGCACAATTCAGAAAAAGTGCTCAGCTCGCCGAGAAAATGCGATTTAAGCAATAAAATTAAAAATGCTTATAAAACATAAACCAAACGTTGGAGGTGGTCATTTCTTAATGCGCAGTAATAAACTCGGCACTCTAAAGCACCCGTGAGCGTTTTTTTCGATGCCAACCTAACCAGAGTGACGGGAGCGGCACAATTCAGAAAAAGTGCTCAGCTCGCCGAGAAAATGCGATTTAAGCAATAAAATTAAAAATGCTTATAAAACATAAACCAAACGTTGGAGGTGGTCATTTCTTCATGCGCAGTGATAAAGTCGGCACTCTAAAGCACCCGAGAGCGTTTTTTTCGATGCCAACCTAACCAGAGTGACGGGAGCGGCACAATTCAGAAAAAGTGCTCAGCTCGCCGAGAAAATGCGATTTAAGCAATAAAATTAAAAATGCTTATTAAACATAAACCAAACGTTGGAGGTGGTCATTTCTTCATGCGCAGTGATAAACTCGGCACTCTAAAGGACCCGAGAGCGTTTTTTTCGATGCCAACCTAACCAGAGTGACGGGAGCGGCACAATTCAGAAAAGGGCTCAGCTCGCCGAGAAAATGCGATTTAAGCAATAAAATTAAAAATGCTTATAAAACATAAACCAAACGTTGGAGGTGGTCATTTCTTAATGCGCAGTAATAAACTCGGCACTCTAAAGCTACCGAGAGCGTTTTTTTCGATGCCAACCTAACCAGAGTGACGGGAGCGGCACAATTCAGAAAAAGTGCTCAGCTCGCCGAGAAAATGCGATTTAAGCAATACAATTAAAAATGCTTATTAAACATAAACCAAACGTTGGAGGTGGTCATTTCTTCATGCGCAGTGAATAACACGGCACTCTAAAGCACCCGAAAGCGTTTTTTTCGATGCCAACCTAACCAGAGTGACGGGAGCGGCACAATTCAGAAAAAGCGCTCAGCTCGCCGAGATAATGCGATTTAAGCAATAAAATTAAAAATGCTTATAAAACATAAACCAAACGTTGGAGGTGGTCATTTCTTCATGCGCAGTGATAAACTCGGCACTCTAAAGCACCCGAGAGCGTTTTTTTCGATGCCAACCTAACCAGAGTGACGGGAGCGGCACAATTCAGAAAAAGTGCTCAGCTCGCCGAGAAAATGCGATTTAAGCAATAAAATTAAAAATGCTTATAAAACATAAACCAAACGTTGGAGGTGGTCATTTCTTCATGCGCAGTGAATAACTCGGCACTCTAAAGCACCCGAGAGCGTTTTTTTCGATGCCAACCTAACCAGAGTGACGGGAGCGGCACAATTCAGAAAAAGTGCTCAGCTCGCCGAGAAAATGCGATTTAAGCAATAAAATTAAAAATGCTTATAAAACATAAACCAAACGTTGGAGGTGGTCATTTCTTAATGCGCAGTAATAAACTCGGCACTCTAAAGCACCCGAGAGCGTTTTTTTCGATGCCAACCTAACCAGAGTGACGGGAGCGGCACAATTCAGAAAAAGTGCTCAGCTCGCCGAGAAAATGCGATTTAAGCAATAAAATTAAAAATGCTTATAAAACATAAACCAAACGTTGGAGGTGGTCATTTCTTAATGCGCAGTAATAAACTCGGCACTCTAGAGCACCCGAGAGCGTTTTTTTCGATGCCAACCTAACCAGAGTGACGGGAGTGGCACAATTCAGAAAAAGTGCTCAGCTCGCCGAGAAAATGCGATTTAAGCAATAAAATTAAAAATGCTTATAAAACATAAACCAAACGTTGGAAGTGGTCATTTCTTCATGCGCAGTGATAAACTCGGCACTCTAAAGCACCCGAGAGCGTTTTTTTCGATGCCAACCTAACCAGAGTTACGGGAGCGGCACAATTCAGAAAAAGCGCTCAGCTCGCCGAGAAAATGCGATTTAAGCAATAAAATTAAAAATGCTTATAAAACATAAACCAAACGTTGGAGGTGGTCATTTCTTCATGCGCAGTGATAAACTCGGCACTCTAAAGCACCCGAGAGCGTTTTTTTCGATGCCAACCTAACCAGAGTGACGGGAGCGGCACAATTCAGAAAAAGCGCTCAGCTCGCCGAGAAAATGCGATTTAAGCAATAAAATTAAAAATGCTTATAAAACATAAACCAAACGTTGGAGGTGGTCATTTCTTAATGCGCAGTAATAAACTCGGCACTCTAAAGCACCCGAGAGCGTTTTTTTCGATGCCAACCTAACCAGAGTGACGGGAGCGGCACAATTCAGAAAAAGTGCTCAGCTCGCCGAGAAAATGCGATTTAAGCAATAAAATTAAAAATGCTTATAAAACATAAACCAAACGTTGGAGGTGGTCATTTCTCAATGCGCAGTAATAAACTCGGCACTCTAAAGCACCCGAGAGCGTTTTTTTCGATGCCAACCTAACCAGAGTGACGGGAGCGGCACAATTCAGAAAAAGTGCTCAGCTCGCCGAGAAAATGCGATTTAAGCAATAAAATTAAAAATGCTTATAAAACATAAACCAAACGTTGGAGGTGGTCATTTCTTAATGCGCAGTAATAAACTCGGCACTCTAAAGCACCCGAGAGCGTTTTTTTCGATGCCAACCTAACCAGAGTGACGGGAGCAGCACAATTCAGAAAAAGCGCTCAGCTCGCCGAGAAAATGCGATTTAAGCAATAAAATTAAAAATGCTTATAAAACATAAACCAAACGTTGGAGGTGGTCATTTCCTAATGCGCAGTAATAAACTCGGCACTCTAAAGCAGCCGAGAGCGTTTTTTTCGATGCCAACCTAACCAGAGTGACGGGAGCGGCACAATTCAGAAAAAGTGCTCAGCTCGCCGAGAAAATGCGATTTAAGCAATAAAATTAAAAATGCTTATTAAACATAAACCAAACGTTGGAGGTGGTCATTTCTTCATGCGCAGTGAATAACTCGGCACTCTAAAGCACCTGAGAGCGTTTTTTTCGATGCCAACCTAACCAGAGTGACGGGAGCGGCACAATTCAGAAAAAGCGCTCAGCTCGCCGAGAAAATGCGATTTAAGCAATAAAATTAAAAATGCTTATTAAACATAAACCAAACGTTGGAGGTGGTCATTTCTTCATGCGCAGTGAATAACTCGGCACTCTAAAGCACCCGAGAGCGTTTTTTTCGATGCCAACCTAACCAGAGTGACGGGAGCGGCACAATTCAGAAAAAGCGCTCAGCTCGCCGAGAAAATGCGATTTAAGCAATAAAATTAAAAATGCTTATAAAACATAAACCAAACGTTGGAGGTGGTCATTTCTTCATGCGCAGTGATAAACTCGGCACTCTAAAGCACCCGAGAGCGTTTTTTTCGATGCCAACCTAACCAGAGTGACGGGAGCGGCACAATTCAGAAAAAGTGCTCAGCTCGCCGAGAAAATGCGATTTAAGCAATAAAATTAAAAATGCTTATAAAACATAAACCAAACGTTGGAGGTGGTCATTTCTTCATGCGCAGTGAATAACTCGGCACTCTAAAGCACCCGAGAGCGTTTTTTTCGATGCCAACCTGACCAGAGTGACGGGAGCGGCACAATTCAGAAAAAGTGCTCAGCTCGCCGAGAAAATGCGATTTAAGCAATAAAATTAAAAATGCTTATAAAACATAAACCAAACGTTGGAGGTGGTCATTTCTTAATGCGCAGTAATAAACTCGGCACTCTAAAGCACCCGAGAGCGTTTTTTTCGATGCCAACCTAACCAGAGTGACGGGAGCGGCACAAATCAGAAAAAGTGCTCAGCTCGCCGAGAAAATGCGATTTAAGCAATAAAATTAAAAATGCTTATAAAACATAAACCAAACGTTGGAGGTGGTCATTGCTTAATGCGCAGTAATAAACTCGGCACTCTTGAGCACCCGAGAGCGTTTTTTTCGATGCCAACCTAACCAGAGTGACGGGAGCGGCACAATTCAGAAAAAGTGCTCAGCTCGCCGAGAAAATGCGATTTAAGCAATAAAATTAAAAATGCTTATAAAACATAAACCAAACGTTGGAAGTGGTCATTTCTTCATGCGCAGTGATAAACTCGGCACTCTAAAGCACCCGAGAGCGTTTTTTTCGATGCCAACCTAACCAGAGTTACGGGAGCGGCACAATTCAGAAAAAGCGCTCAGCTCGCCGAGAAAATGCGATTTAAGCAATAAAATTAAAAATGCTTATAAAACATAAACCAAACGTTGGAGGTGGTCATTTCTTCATGCGCAGTGATAAACTCGGCACTCTAAAGCACCCGAGAGCGTTTTTTTCGATGCCAACCTAACCAGAGTGACGGGAGCGGCACAATTCAGAAAAAGCGCTCAGCTCGCCGAGGAAATGCGATTTAAGCAATAAAATTAAAAATGCTTATAAAACATAAACCAAACGTTGGAGGTGGTCATTTCTTAATGCGCAGTAATAAACTCGGCACTCTAAAGCACCCGAGAGCGTTTTTTTCGATGCCAACCTAACCAGAGTGACGGGAGCGGCACAATTCAGAAAAAGTGCTCAGCTCGCCGAGAAAATGCGATTTAAGCAATAAAATTAAAAATGCTTATAAAACATAAACCAAACGTTGGAGGTGGTCATTTCTCAATGCGCAGTAATAAACTCGGCACTCTAAAGCACCCGAGAGCGTTTTTTTCGATGCCAACCTAACCAGAGTGACGGGAGCGGCACAATTCAGAAAAAGTGCTCAGCTCGCCGAGAAAATGCGATTTAAGCAATAAAATTAAAAATGCTTATAAAACATAAACCAAACGTTGGAGGTGGTCATTTCTTAATGCGCAGTAATAAACTCGGCACTCTAAAGCACCCGAGAGCGTTTTTTTCGATGCCAACCTAACCAGAGTGACGGGAGCGGCACAATTCAGAAAAAGCGCTCAGCTCGCCGAGAAAATGCGATTTAAGCAATAAAATTAAAAATGCTTATAAAACATAAACCAAACGTTGGAGGTGGTCATTTCCTAATGCGCAGTAATGAACTCGGCACTCTAAAGCACCCGAGAGCGTTTTTTTCGATGCCAACCTAACCAGAGTGACGGGAGCGGCACAATTCAGAAAAAGTGCTCAGCTCGCCGAGAAAATGCGATTTAAGCAAAAAAATTAAAAATGCTTATTAAACATAAACCAAACGTTGGAGGTGGTCATTTCTTCATGCGCAGTGAATAACTCGGCACTCTAAAGCACCCGAGAGCGTTTTTTTCGATGCCAACCTAACCAGAGTGACGGGAGCGGCACAATTCAGAAAAAGCGCTCAGCTCGCCGAGAAAATGCGATTTAAGCAATAAAATTAAAAATGCTTATTAAACATAAACCAAACATTGGAGGTGGTCATTTCTTCATGCGCAGTGAATAACTCGGCACTCTAAAGCACCCGAGAGCGTTTTTTTCGATGCCAACCTAACCAGAGTGACGGGAGCGGCACAATTCAGAAAAAGCGCTCAGCTCGCCGAGAAAATGCGATTTAAGCAATAAAATTAAAAATGCTTATAAAACATAAACCAAACGTTGGAAGTGGTCATTTCTTCATGCGCAGTGATAAACTCGGCACTCTAAAGCACCCGAGAGCGTTTTTTTCGATGCCAACCTAACCAGAGTTACGGGAGCGGCACAATTCAGAAAAAGCGCTCAGCTCGCCGAGAAAATGCGATTTAAGCAATAAAATTAAAAATGCTTATAAAACATAAACCAAACGTTGGAGGTGGTCATTTCTCAATGCGCAGTAATAAACTCGGCACTCTAAAGCACCCGAGAGCGTTTTTTTCGATGCCAACCTAACCAGAGTGACGGGAGCGGCACAATTCAGAAAAAGTGCTCAGCTCGCCGAGAAAATGCGATTTAAGCAATAAAATTAAAAATGCTTATAAAACATAAACCAAACGTTGGAGGTGGTCATTTCTTAATGCGCAGTAATAAACTCGGCACTCTAAAGCACCCGAGAGCGTTTTTTTCGATGCCAACCTAACCAGAGTGACGGGAGCGGCACAATTCAGAAAAAGCGCTCAGCTCGCCGAGAAAATGCGATTTAAGCAATAAAATTAAAAATGCTTATAAAACATAAACCAAACGTTGGAGGTGGTCATTTCCTAATGCGCAGTAATAAACTCGGCACTCTAAAGCACCCGAGAGCGTTTTTTTCGATGCCTACCTAACCAGAGTGACGGGAGCGGCACAATTCAGAAAAAGTGCTCAGCTCGCCGAGAAAATGCGATTTAAGCAATAAAATTAAAAATTCTTATTAAACATAAACCAAACGTTGGAGGTGGTCATTTCTTCATGCGCAGTGAATAACTCGGCACTCTAAAGCACCCGAGAGCGTTTTTTTCGATGCCAACCTAACCAGAGTGACGGGAGCGGCACAATTCAGAAAAAGCGCTCAGCTCGCCGAGAAAATGCGATTTAAGCAATAAAATTAAAAATGCTTATTAAACATAAACCAAACATTGGAGGTGGTCATTTCTTCATGCGCAGTGAATAACTCGGCACTCTAAAGCACCCGAGAGCGTTTTTTTCGATGCCAACCTAACCAGAGTGACGGGAGCGGCACAATTCAGAAAAAGCACTCAGCTCGCCGAGAAAATGCGATTTAAGCAATAAAATTAAAAATGCTTATAAAACATAAACCAAACGTTGGAGGTGGTCATTTCTTCATGCGCAGTGATAAACTCGGCACTCTAAAGCACCCGAGAGCGTTTTTTTCGATGCCAACCTAACCAGAGTGACGGGAGCGGCACAATTCAGAAAAAGTGCTCAGCTCGCCGAGAAAATGCGATTTAAGCAATAAAATTAAAAATGCTTATAAAACATAAACCAAACGTTGGAGGTGGTCATTTCTTAATGCGCAGTAATAAACTCGGCACTCTAAAGCACCCGAGAGCGTTTTTTTCGATGCCAACCTAACCAGAGTGACGGGAGCGGCACAATTCAGAAAAAGCGCTCAGCTCGCCGAGAAAATGCGATTTAAGCAATAAAATTAAAAATGCTTATAAAACATAAACCAAACGTTGGAGGTGGTCATTTCTTAATGCGCAGTAATAAACTCAGCACTCTAAAGCACCCGAGAGCGTTTTTTTCGATGCCAACCTAACCAGAGTGACGGGAGCGGCACAATTCAGAAAAAGCGCTCAGCTCGCCGAGAAAATGCGATTTAAGCAATAAAATTAAAAATGCTTATAAAACATAAACCAAACGTTGGAGGTGGTCATTTCTTCATGCGCAGTGAATAACTCGGCACTCTAAAGCACCCGAGAGCGTTTTTTCGATGCCAAGTGACGGGAGCGGCACAATTCAGAAAAAGTGCTCAGCTCGCCGAGAAAATGCGATTTAAGCAATAAAATTAAAAATGCTTATAAAACATAAACCAAACGTTGGAGGTGGTCATTTCTTAATGCGCAGTAATAAACTCGGCACTCTAAAGCACCCGAGAGCGTTTTTTTCGATGCCAACCTAACCAGAGTGACGGGAGCGGCACAATTCTGAAAAAGTGCTCAGCTCGCCGAGAAAATGCGATTTAAGCAATAAAATTAAAAATGCTTATAAAACATAAACCAAACGTTGGAGGTGGTCATTTCTTAATGCGCAGTAATAAACTCGGCACTCTAAAGCACCCGAGAGCGTTTTTTTCGATGCCAACCTAACCAGAGTGACGGGAGCGGCACAATTCAGAAAAAGTGCTCAGCTCGCCGAGAAAATGCGATTTAAGCAATAAAATTAAAAATGCTTATAAAACATAAACCAAACGTTGGAGGTGGTCATTTCTTAATGCGCAGTAATAAACTCGGCACTCTAAAGCACCCGAGAGCGTTTTTTTCGATGCCAACCTAACCAGAGTGACGGGAGCGGCACAATTCAGAAAAAGTGCTCAGCTCGCCGAGAAAATGCGATTTAAGCAATAAAATTAAAAATGCTTATTAAACATAAACCAAACGTTGGAGGTGGTCATTTCTTCATGTGCAGTGAATAACTCGGCACTCTAAAGCACCCGATAGCGTTTTTTTCGATGCCAACCTAACCAGAGTGACGGGAGCGGCACAATTCAGAAAAAGTGCTCAGCTCGCCGAGAAAATGCGATTTAAGCAATAAAATTAAAAATGCTTATAAAACATAAACCAAACGTTGGAGGTGGTCATTTCTTAATGCGCAGTAATAAACTCGGCACTCTAAAGCACCCGAGAGCGTTTTTTTCGATGCCAACCTAACCAGAGTGACGGGAGCGGCACAATTCAGAAAAAGTGCTCAGCTCGCCGAGAAAATGCGATTTAAGCAATAAAATTAAAAATGCTTATAAAACATAAACCAAACGTTGGAGGTGGTCATTTCTTAATGCGCAGTAATAAACTCGGCACTCTAAAGCACCCGAGAGCGTTTTTTTCGATGCCAACCTAACCAGAGTGACGGGAGCGGCACAATTCAGAAAAAGCGCTCAGCTCGCCGAGAAAATGCGATTTAAGCAATAAAATTAAAAATGCTTATAAAACATAAACCAAACGTTGGAGGTGGTCATTTCTTCATGCGCAGTGATAAACTCGGCACTCTAAAGCACCCGAGAGCGTTTTTTTCGATGCCAACCTAACCAGAGTGACGGGAGCGGCACAATTCAGAAAAAGTGCTCAGCTCGCCGAGAAAATGCGATTTAAGCAATAAAATTAAAAATGCTTATAAAACATAAACCAAACGTTGGAGGTGGTCATTTCTTCATGCGCAGTGATAAACTCGGCACTCTAAAGCACCCGAGAGCGTTTTTTTCGATGCCAACCTAACCAGAGTGACGGGAGCGGCACAATTCAGAAAAAGTGCTCAGCTCGCCGAGAAAATGCGATTCAAGCAATAAAATTAAAAATGCTTATTAAACATAAACCAAACGTTGGAGGTGGTCATTTCTTCATGCGCAGTGAATAACTCGGCACTCTAAAGCACCCGAGAGCGTTTTTTTCGATGCCAACCTAACCAGAGTGACGGGAGCGGCACAATTCAGAAAAAGTGCACAGCTCGCCGAGAAAATGCGATTTAAGCAATAAAATTAAAAATGCTTATAAAACATAAACCAAACGTTGGAGGTGGTCATTTCTTAATGCGCAGTAATAAACTCGGCACTCTAAAGCACCCGAGAGCGTTTTTTTCGATGCCAACCTAACCAGAGTGACGGGAGCGGCACAATTCAGAAAAAGTGCTCAGCTCGCCGAGAAAATGCGATTTAAGCAATAAAATTAAAAATGCTTATTAAACATAAACCAAACATTGGAGGTGGTCATTTCTTCATGCGCAGTGAATAACTCGGCACTCTAAAGCACCCGAGAGCGTTTTTTTCGATGCCAACCTAACCAGAGTGACGGGAGCGGCACAATTCAGAAAAAGTGCTCAGCTCGCCGAGAAAATGCGATTTAAGCAATAAAATTAAAAATGCTTATAAAACATAAACCAAACGTTGGAGGTGGTCATTTCTCCATGCGCAGTGAATAACTCGGCACTCTAAAGCACCCGAGAGCGTTTTTTTCGATGCCAACCTAACCAGAGTGACGGGAGCGGCACAATTCAGAAAAAGTGCTCAGCTCGCCGAGAAAATGCGATTTAAGCAATAAAATTAAAAATGCTTATAAAACATAAACCAAACGTTGGAGGTGGTCATTTCTTAATGCGCAGTAATAAACTCGGCACTCTAAAGCACCCGTGAGCGTTTTTTTCGATGCCAACCTAACCAGAGTGACGGGAGCGGCACAATTCAGAAAAAGTGCTCAGCTCGCCGAGAAAATGCGATTTAAGCAATAAAATTAAAAATGCTTATAAAACATAAACCAAACGTTGGAGGTGGTCATTTCTTCATGCGCAGTGATAAAGTCGGCACTCTAAAGCACCCGAGAGCGTTTTTTTCGATGCCAACCTAACCAGAGTGACGGGAGCGGCACAATTCAGAAAAAGTGCTCAGCTCGCCGAGAAAATGCGATTTAAGCAATAAAATTAAAAATGCTTATTAAACATAAACCAAACGTTGGAGGTGGTCATTTCTTCATGCGCAGTGATAAACTCGGCACTCTAAAGCACCCGAGAGCGTTTTTTTCGATGCCAACCTAACCAGAGTGACGGGAGCGGCACAATTCAGAAAAAGTGCTCAGCTCGCCGAGAAAATGCGATTTAAGCAATAAAATTAAAAATGCTTATAAAACATAAACCAAACGTTGGAGGTGGTCATTTCTTAATGCGCAGTAATAAACTCGGCACTCTAAAGCACCCGAGAGCGTTTTTTTCGATGCCAACCTAACCAGAGTGACGGGAGCGGCACAATTCAGAAAAAGTGCTCAGCTCGCCGAGAAAATGCGATTTAAGCAATAAAATTAAAAATGCTTATTAAACATAAACCAAACGTTGGAGGTGGTCATTTCTTCATGCGCAGTGAATAACTCGGCACTCTAAAGCACCCGAGAGCGTTTTTTTCGATGCCAACCTAACCAGAGTGACGGGAGCGGCACAATTCAGAAAAAGCGCTCAGCTCGCCGAGAAAATGCGATTTAAGCAATAAAATTAAAAATGCTTATAAAACATAAACCAAACGTTGGAGGTGGTCATTTCTTAATGCGCAGTAATAAACTCGGCACTCTAAAGCACCCGAGAGCGTTTTTTTCGATGCCAACCTAACCAGAGTGACGGGAGCGGCACAATTCAGAAAAAGTGCTCAGCTCGCCGAGAAAATGCGATTTAAGCAATAAAATTAAAAATGCTTATTAAACATAAACCAAACGTTGGAGGTGGTCATTTCTTCATGCGCAGTGAATAACTCGGCACTCTAAAGCACCCGAGAGTGTTTTTTTCGATGCCAACCTAACCAGAGTGACGGGAGCGGCACAATTCAGAAAAAGCGCTCAGCTCGCCGAGAAAATGCGATTTAAGCAATAAAATCAAAAATGCTTATAAAACATAAACCAAACGTTGGAGGTGGTCATTTCTTAATGCGCAGTAATAAACTCGGCACTCTAAAGCACCCGAGAGCGTTTTTTTCGATGCCAACCTAACCAGAGTGACGGGAGCGGCACAATTCAGAAAAAGTGCTCAGCTCGCCGAGAAAATGCGATTTAAGCAATAAAATTAAAAATGCTTATAAAACATAAACCAAACGTTGGAGGTGGTCATTTCTTAATGCGCAGTAATAAACGCGGCACTCTAAAGCACCCGAGAGCGTTTTTTTCGATGCCAACCTAACCAGAGTGACGGGAGCGGCACAATTCAGAAAAAGTGCTCAGCTCGCCGAGAAAATGCGATTTAAGCAATAAAATTAAAAATGCTTATTAAACATAAACCAAACGTTGGAGGTGGTCATTTCTTCATGCGCAGTGATAAACTCGGCACTCTAAAGCACCCGAGAGCGTTTTTTTCGATGCCAACCTAACCAGAGTGACGGGAGCGGCACAATTCAGAAAAAGTGCTCAGCTCGCCGAGAAAATGCGATTTAAGCAATAAAATTAAAAATGCTTATAAAACATAAACCAAACGTTGGAGGTGGTCATTTCTTAATGCGCAGTAATAAACTCGGCACTCTAAAGCACCCGAGAGCGTTTTTTTCGATGCCAACCTAACCAGAGTGACGGGAGCGGCACAATTCAGAAAAAGTGCTCAGCTCGCCGAGAAAATGCGATTTAAGCAATAAAATTAAAAATGCTTATTAAACATAAACCAAACGTTGGAGGTGGTCATTTCTTCATGCGCAGTGAATAACTCGGCACTCTAAAGCACCCGAGAGCGTTTTTTTCGATGCCAACCTAACCAGAGTGACGGGAGCGGCACAATTCAGAAAAAGCGCTCAGCTCGCCGAGAAAATGCGATTTAAGCAATAAAATTAAAAATGCTTATAAAACATAAACCAAACGTTGGAGGTGGTCATTTCTTAATGCGCAGTAATAAACTCGGCACTCTAAAGCACCCGAGAGCGTTTTTTTCGATGCCAACCTAACCAGAGTGACGGGAGCGGCACAATTCAGAAAAAGTGCTCAGCTCGCCGAGAAAATGCGATTTAAGCAATAAAATTAAAAATGCTTATTAAACATAAACCAAACGTTGGAGGTGGTCATTTCTTCATGCGCAGTGAATAACTCGGCACTCTAAAGCACCCGAGAGCGTTTTTTTCGATGCCAACCTAACCAGAGTGACGGGAGCGGCACAATTCAGAAAAAGCGCTCAGCTCGCCGAGAAAATGCGATTTAAGCAATAAAATTAAAAATGCTTATAAAACATAAACCAAACGTTGGAGGTGGTCATTTCTTAATGCGCAGTAATAAACTCGGCACTCTAAAGCACCCGAGAGCGTTTTTTTCGATGCCAACCTAACCAGAGTGACGGGAGCGGCACAATTCAGAAAAAGTGCTCAGCTCGCCGAGAAAATGCGATTTAAGCAATAAAATTAAAAATGCTTATAAAACATAAACCAAACGTTGGAGGTGGTCATTTCTTAATGCGCAGTAATAAACGCGGCACTCTAAAGCACCCGAGAGCGTTTTTTTCGATGCCAACCTAACCAGAGTGACGGGAGCGGCACAATTCAGAAAAAGTGCTCAGCTCGCCGAGAAAATGCGATTTAAGCAATAAAATTAAAAATGCTTATAAAACATAAACCAAACGTTGGAGGTGGTCATTTCTTAATGCGCAGTAATAAACTCGGCACTCTAAAGCACCCGAGAGCGTTTTTTTCGATGCCAACCTAACCAGAGTGACGGGAGCGGCACAATTCAGAAAAAGTGCTCAGCTCGCCGAGAAAATGCGATTTAAGCAATAAAATTAAAAATGCTTATAAAACATAAACCAAACGTTGGAGGTGGTCATTTCTTAATGCGCAGTAATAAACTCGGCACTCTAAAGCACCCGAGAGCGTTTTTTTCGATGCCAACCTAACCAGAGTGACGGGAGCGGCACAATTCAGAAAAAGCGCTCAGCTCGCCGAGAAAATGCGATTTAAGCAATAAAATTAAAAATGCTTATAAAACATAAACCAAACGTTGGAGGTGGTCATTTCTTCGTGCGCAGTGAATAACTCGGCACTCTAAAGCACCCGAGAGCGTTTTTTTCGATGCCAACCTAACCAGAGTGACGGGAGCGGCACAATTCAGAAAAAGTGCTCAGCTCGCCGAGAAAATGCGATTTAAGCAATAAAATTAAAAATGCTTATAAAACATAAACCAAACGTTGGAGGTGGTCATTTCTTAATGCGCAGTAATAAACTCGGCACTCTAAAGCACCCGAGAGCGTTTTTTTCGATGCCAACCTAACCAGAGTGACGGGAGCGGCACAATTCAGAAAAAGCGCTCAGCTCGCCGAGAAAATGCGATTTAAGCAATAAAATTAAAAATGCTTATAAAACATAAACCAAACGTTGGAGGTGGTCATTTCTTAATGCGCAGTAATAAACTCAGCACTCTAAAGCACCCGAGAGCGTTTTTTTCGATGCCAACCTAACCAGAGTGACGGGAGCGGCACAATTCAGAAAAAGCGCTCAGCTCGCCGAGAAAATGCGATTTAAGCAATAAATTTAAAAACGCTTATAAAACATAAACCAAACGTTGGAGGTGGTCATTTCTTCATGCGCAGTGAATAACTCGGCACTCTAAAGCACCCGAGAGCGTTTTTTTCGATGCCAAGTGACGGGAGCGGCACAATTCAGAAAAAGTGCTCAGCTCGCCGAGAAAATGCGATTTAAGCAATAAAATTAAAAATGCTTATAAAACATAAACCAAACGTTGGAGGTGGTCATTTCTTAATGCGCAGTAATAAACTCGGCACTCTAAAGCACCCGAGAGCGTTTTTTTCGATGCCAACCTAACCAGAGTGACGGGAGCGGCACAATTCAGAAAAAGTGCTCAGCTCGCCGAGAAAATGCGATTTAAGCAATAAAATTAAAAATGCTTATAAAACATAAACCAAACGTTGGAGGTGGTCATTTCTTAATGCGCAGTAATAAACTCGGCACTCTAAAGCACCCGAGAGCGTTTTTTTCGATGCCAACCTAACCAGAGTGACGGGAGCGGCACAATTCAGAAAAAGTGCTCAGCTCGCCGAGAAAATGCGATTTAAGCAATAAAATTAAAAATGCTTATTAAACATAAACCAAACGTTGGAGGTGGTCATTTCTTCATGCGCAGTGAATAACTCGGCACTCTAAAGCACCCGAGAGCGTTTTTTTCGATGCCAACCTAACCAGAGTGACGGGAGCGGCACAATTCAGAAAAAGCGCTCAGCTCGCCGAGAAAATGCGATTTAAGCAATAAAATTAAAAATGCTTATAAAACATAAACCAAACGTTGGAGGTGGTCATTTCTTAATGCGCAGTAATAAACTCGGCACTCTAAAGCACCCGAGAGCGTTTTTTTCGATGCCAACCTAACCAGAGTGACGGGAGCGGCACAATTCAGAAAAAGTGCTCAGCTCGCCGAGAAAATGCGATTTAAGCAATAAAATTAAAAATGCTTATTAAACATAAACCAAACGTTGGAGGTGGTCATTTCTTCATGCGCAGTGAATAACTCGGCACTCTAAAGCACCCGAGAGTGTTTTTTTCGATGCCAACCTAACCAGAGTGACGGGAGCGGCACAATTCAGAAAAAGCGCTCAGCTCGCCGAGAAAATGCGATTTAAGCAATAAAATCAAAAATGCTTATAAAACATAAACCAAACGTTGGAGGTGGTCATTTCTTAATGCGCAGTAATAAACTCGGCACTCTAAAGCACCCGAGAGCGTTTTTTTCGATGCCAACCTAACCAGAGTGACGGGAGCGGCACAATTCAGAAAAAGTGCTCAGCTCGCCGAGAAAATGCGATTTAAGCAATAAAATTAAAAATGCTTATAAAACATAAACCAAACGTTGGAGGTGGTCATTTCTTAATGCGCAGTAATAAACGCGGCACTCTAAAGCACCCGAGAGCGTTTTTTTCGATGCCAACCTAACCAGAGTGACGGGAGCGGCACAATTCAGAAAAAGTGCTCAGCTCGCCGAGAAAATGCGATTTAAGCAATAAAATTAAAAATGCTTATTAAACATAAACCAAACGTTGGAGGTGGTCATTTCTTCATGCGCAGTGATAAACTCGGCACTCTAAAGCACCCGAGAGCGTTTTTTTCGATGCCAACCTAACCAGAGTGACGGGAGCGGCACAATTCAGAAAAAGTGCTCAGCTCGCCGAGAAAATGCGATTTAAGCAATAAAATTAAAAATGCTTATAAAACATAAACCAAACGTTGGAGGTGGTCATTTCTTAATGCGCAGTAATAAACTCGGCACTCTAAAGCACCCGAGAGCGTTTTTTTCGATGCCAACCTAACCAGAGTGACGGGAGCGGCACAATTCAGAAAAAGTGCTCAGCTCGCCGAGAAAATGCGATTTAAGCAATAAAATTAAAAATGCTTATTAAACATAAACCAAACGTTGGAGGTGGTCATTTCTTCATGCGCAGTGAATAACTCGGCACTCTAAAGCACCCGAGAGCGTTTTTTTCGATGCCAACCTAACCAGAGTGACGGGAGCGGCACAATTCAGAAAAAGCGCTCAGCTCGCCGAGAAAATGCGATTTAAGCAATAAAATTAAAAATGCTTATAAAACATAAACCAAACGTTGGAGGTGGTCATTTCTTAATGCGCAGTAATAAACTCGGCACTCTAAAGCACCCGAGAGCGTTTTTTTCGATGCCAACCTAACCAGAGTGACGGGAGCGGCACAATTCAGAAAAAGTGCTCAGCTCGCCGAGAAAATGCGATTTAAGCAATAAAATTAAAAATGCTTATTAAACATAAACCAAACGTTGGAGGTGGTCATTTCTTCATGCGCAGTGAATAACTCGGCACTCTAAAGCACCCGAGAGCGTTTTTTTCGATGCCAACCTAACCAGAGTGACGGGAGCGGCACAATTCAGAAAAAGCGCTCAGCTCGCCGAGAAAATGCGATTTAAGCAATAAAATTAAAAATGCTTATAAAACATAAACCAAACGTTGGAGGTGGTCATTTCTTAATGCGCAGTAATAAACTCGGCACTCTAAAGCACCCGAGAGCGTTTTTTTCGATGCCAACCTAACCAGAAGTGACGGGAGCGGCACAATTCAGAAAAAGTGCTCAGCTCGCCGAGAAAATGCGATTTAAGCAATAAAATTAAAAATGCTTATAAAACATAAACCAAACGTTGGAGGTGGTCATTTCTTAATGCGCAGTAATAAACGCGGCACTCTAAAGCACCCGAGAGCGTTTTTTTCGATGCCAACCTAACCAGAGTGACGGGAGCGGCACAATTCAGAAAAAGTGCTCAGCTCGCCGAGAAAATGCGATTTAAGCAATAAAATTAAAATGCTTATAAAACATAAACCAAACGTTGGAGGTGGTCATTTCTTAATGCGCAGTAATAAACTCGGCACTCTAAAGCACCCGAGAGCGTTTTTTTCGATGCCAACCTAACCAGAGTGACGGGAGCGGCACAATTCAGAAAAAGTGCTCAGCTCGCCGAGAAAATGCGATTTAAGCAATAAAATTAAAATGCTTATAAAACATAAACCAAACGTTGGAGGTGGTCATTTCTTAATGCGCAGTAATAAACTCGGCACTCTAAAGCACCCGAGAGCGTTTTTTTCGATGCCAACCTAACCAGAGTGACGGGAGCGGCACAATTCAGAAAAAGCGCTCAGCTCGCCGAGAAAATGCGATTTAAGCAATAAAATTAAAAATGCTTATAAAACATAAACCAAACGTTGGAGGTGGTCATTTCTTCGTGCGCAGTGAATAACTCGGCACTCTAAAGCACCCGAGAGCGTTTTTTTCGATGCCAACCTAACCAGAGTGACGGGAGCGGCACAATTCAGAAAAAGTGCTCAGCTCGCCGAGAAAATGCGATTTAAGCAATAAAATTAAAAATGCTTATAAAACATAAACCAAACGTTGGAGGTGGTCATTTCTTAATGCGCAGTAATAAACTCGGCACTCTAAAGCACCCGAGAGCGTTTTTTTCGATGCCAACCTAACCAGAGTGACGGGAGCGGCACAATTCAGAAAAAGCGCTCAGCTCGCCGAGAAAATGCGATTTAAGCAATAAAATTAAAAATGCTTATAAAACATAAACCAAACGTTGGAGGTGGTCATTTCTTAATGCGCAGTAATAAACTCAGCACTCTAAAGCACCCGAGAGCGTTTTTTTCGATGCCAACCTAACCAGAGTGACGGGAGCGGCACAATTCAGAAAAAGCGCTCAGCTCGCCGAGAAAATGCGATTTAAGCAATAAAATTTAAAAATGCTTATAAAACATAAACCAAACGTTGGAGGTGGTCATTTCTTCATGCGCAGTGAATAACTCGGCACTCTAAAGCACCCGAGAGCGTTTTTTTCGATGCCAAGTGACGGGAGCGGCACAATTCAGAAAAAGTGCTCAGCTCGCCGAGAAAATGCGATTTAAGCAATAAAATTAAAAATGCTTATAAAACATAAACCAAACGTTGGAGGTGGTCATTTCTTAATGCGCAGTAATAAACTCGGCACTCTAAAGCACCCGAGAGCGTTTTTTCGATGCCAACCTAACCAGAGTGACGGGAGCGGCACAATTCAGAAAAAGTGCTCAGCTCGCCGAGAAAATGCGATTTAAGCAATAAAATTAAAAATGCTTATAAAACATAAACCAAACGTTGGAGGTGGTCATTTCTTAATGCGCAGTAATAAACTCGGCACTCTAAAGCACCCGAGAGCGTTTTTTTCGATGCCAACCTAACCAGAGTGACGGGAGCGGCACAATTCAGAAAAAGTGCTCAGCTCGCCGAGAAAATGCGATTTAAGCAATAAAATTAAAAATGCTTATAAAACATAAACCAAACGTTGGAGGTGGTCATTTCTTAATGCGCAGTAATAAACTCGGCACTCTAAAGCACCCGAGAGCGTTTTTTTCGATGCCAACCTAACCAGAGTGACGGGAGCGGCACAATTCAGAAAAAGTGCTCAGCTCGCCGAGAAAATGCGATTTAAGCAATAAAATTAAAAATGCTTATTAAACATAAACCAAACGTTGGAGGTGGTCATTTCTTCATGCGCAGTGAATAACTCGGCACTCTAAAGCACCCGATAGCGTTTTTTTCGATGCCAACCTAACCAGAGTGACGGGAGCGGCACAATTCAGAAAAAAGTGCTCAGCTCGCCGAGAAAATGCGATTTAAGCAATAAAATTAAAAATGCTTATAAAACATAAACCAAACGTTGGAGGTGGTCATTTCTTAATGCGCAGTAATAAACTCGGCACTCTAAAGCACCCGAGAGCGTTTTTTTCGATGCCAACCTAACCAGAGTGACGGGAGCGGCACAATTCAGAAAAAGTGCTCAGCTCGCCGAGAAAATGCGATTTAAGCAATAAAATTAAAAATGCTTATAAAACATAAACCAAACGTTGGAGGTGGTCATTTCTTAATGCGCAGTAATAAACTCGGCACTCTAAAGCACCCGAGAGCGTTTTTTTCGATGCCAACCTAACCAGAGTGACGGAGCGGCACAATTCAGAAAAAGTGCTCAGCTCGCCGAGAAAATGCGATTTAAGCAATAAAATTAAAATGCTTATTAAACATAAACCAAACATTGGAGGTGGTCATTTCTTCATGCGCAGTGAATAACTCGGCACTCTAAAGCACCCGAGAGCGTTTTTTTCGATGCCAACCTAACCAGAGTGACGGGAGCGGCACAATTCAGAAAAAGCGCTCAGCTCGCCGAGAAAATGCGATTTAAGCAATAAAATTAAAAATGCTTATAAAACATAAACCAAACGTTGGAGGTGGTCATTTCTTCATGCGCAGTGATAAACTCGGCACTCTAAAGCACCCGAGAGCGTTTTTTTCGATGCCAACCTAACCAGAGTGACGGGAGCGGCACAATTCAGAAAAAGTGCTCAGCTCGCCGAGAAAATGCGATTTAAGCAATAAAATTAAAAATGCTTATAAAACATAAACCAAACGTTGGAGGTGGTCATTTCTTCATGCGCAGTGAATAACTCGGCACTCTAAAGCACCCGAGAGCGTTTTTTTCGATGCCAACCTAACCAGAGTGACGGGAGCGGCACAATTCAGAAAAAGTGCTCAGCTCGCCGAGAAAATGCGATTTAAGCAATAAAATTAAAAATGCTTATAAAACATAAACCAAACGTTGGAGGTGGTCATTTCTTAATGCGCAGTAATAAACTCGGCACTCTAAAGCACCCGAGAGCGTTTTTTTCGATGCCAACCTAACCAGAGTGACGGGAGCGGCACAATTCAGAAAAAGTGCTCAGCTCGCCGAGAAAATGCGATTTAAGCAATAAAATTAAAAATGCTTATAAAACATAAACCAAACGTTGGAGGTGGTCATTTCTTAATGCGCAGTAATAAACTCGGCACTCTAGAGCACCCGAGAGCGTTTTTTTCGATGCCAACCTAACCAGAGTGACGGGAGCGGCACAATTCAGAAAAGTGCTCAGCTCGCCGAGAAAATGCGATTTAAGCAATAAAATTAAAAATGCTTATAAAACATAAACCAAACGTTGGAGGTGGTCATTTCTTAATGCGCAGTAATAAACTCGGCACTCTAAAGCACCCGAGAGCGTTTTTTCGATGCCAACCTAACCAGAGTGACGGGAGCGGCACAATTCAGAAAAAGTGCTCAGCTCGCCGAGAAAATGCGATTTAAGCAATAAAATTAAAAATGCTTATAAAACATAAACCAAACGTTGGAGGTGGTCATTTCTTAATGCGCAGTAATAAACTCGGCACTCTAGAGCACCCGAGAGCGTTTTTTTCGATGCCAACCTAACCAGAGTGACGGGAGCGGCACAATTCAGAAAAAGTGCTCAGCTCGCCGAGAAAATGCGATTTAAGCAATAAAATTAAAAATGCTTATAAAACATAAACCAAACGTTGGAAGTGGTCATTTCTTCATGCGCAGTGATAAACTCGGCACTCTAAAGCACCCGAGAGCGTTTTTTTCGATGCCAACCTAACCAGAGTTACGGGAGCGGCACAATTCAGAAAAAGCGCTCAGCTCGCCGAGAAAATGCGATTTAAGCAATAAAATTAAAAATGCTTATAAAACATAAACCAAACGTTGGAGGTGGTCATTTCTTCATGCGCAGTGATAAACTCGGCACTCTAAAGCACCCGAGAGCGTTTTTTTCGATGCCAACCTAACCAGAGTGACGGGAGCGGCACAATTCAGAAAAAGCGCTCAGCTCGCCGAGAAAATGCGATTTAAGCAATAAAATTAAAAATGCTTATAAAACATAAACCAAACGTTGGAGGTGGTCATTTCTTCATGCGCAGTGATAAACTCGGCACTCTAAAGCACCCGAGAGCGTTTTTTTCGATGTCAACCTAACCAGAGTGCCGCTAGCCGGCACTCTGGTTAGGTTGACATCGAAAAAAACGCTCTCGGGTGCTTTAGAGTGCCGAGTTTATCACTGCGCATGAAGAAATGACCACCTCCAACGTTTGGTTTATGTTTTATAAGCATTTTTAATTTTATTGCTTAAATCGCATTTTCTCGGCGAGCTGAGCGCTTTTTCTGAATTGTGCCGCTCCCGTCACTCTGGTTAGGTTGGCATCGAAAAAAACGCTCTCGGGTGCTTTAGAGTGCCGAGTTTATCACTGCGCATGAAGAAATGACCACCTCCAACGTTTGGTTTATGTTTTATAAGCATTTTTAATTTTATTGCTTAAATCGCATTTTCTCGGCGAGCTGAGCGCTTTTTCTGAATTGTGCCGCTCCCGTAACTCTGGTTAGGTTGGCATCGAAAAAAACGCTCTCGGGTGCTTTAGAGTGCCGAGTTTATCACTGCGCATGAAGAAATGACCACTTCCAACGTTTGGTTTATGTTTTATAAGCATTTTTAATTTTATTGCTTAAATCGCATTTTCTCGGCGAGCTGAGCACTTTTCTGATTGTGCCGCTCCCGTCACTCTGGTTAGGTTGGCATCGAAAAAAACGCTCTCGGGTGCTCTAGAGTGCCGAGTTTATTACTGCGCATTAAGAAATGACCACCTCCAACGTTTGGTTTATGTTTATAAGCATTTTTAATTTTATTGCTTAAATCGCATTTTCTCGGCGAGCTGAGCACTTTTCTGAATTGTGCCGCTCCCGTCACTCTGGTTAGGTTGGCATCGAAAAAAACGCTCTCGGGTGCTTTAGAGTGCCGAGTTTATTACTGCGCATTAAGAAATGACCACCTCCAACGTTTGGTTTATGTTTTATAAGCATTTTTAATTTTATTGCTTAAATCGCATTTTCTCGGCGAGCTGAGCACTTTTTCTGAATTGTGCCGCTCCCGTCACTCTGGTTAGGTTGGCATCGAAAAAAACGCTCTCGGGTGCTCTAGAGTGCCGAGTTTATTACTGCGCATTAAGAAATGACCACCTCCAACGTTTGGTTTATGTTTTATAAGCATTTTTAATTTTATTGCTTAAATCGCATTTTCTCGGCGAGCTGAGCACTTTTCTGAATTGTGCCGCTCCCGTCACTCTGGTTAGGTTGGCATCGAAAAAAACGCTCTCGGGTGCTTTAGAGTGCCGAGTTTATTACTGCGCATTAAGAAATGACCACCTCCAACGTTTGGTTTATGTTTTATAAGCATTTTTAATTTTATTGCTTAAATCGCATTTTCTCGGCGAGCTGAGCACTTTTTCTGAATTGTGCCGCTCCCGTCACTCTGGTTAGGTTGGCATCGAAAAAAACGCTCTCGGGTGCTTTAGAGTGCCGAGTTATTCACTGCGCATGAAGAAATGACCACCTCCAACGTTGGTTTATGTTTTATAAGCATTTTTAATTTTATTGCTTAAATCGCATTTTCTCGGCGAGCTGAGCACTTTTCTGAATTGTGCCGCTCCCGTCACTCTGGTTAGGTTGGCATCGAAAAAAACGCTCTCGGGTGCTTTAGAGTGCGAGTTTATCACTGCGCATGAAGAAATGACCACCTCCAACGTTTGGTTTATGTTTTATAAGCATTTTTAATTTTATTGCTTAAATCGCATTTTCTCGGCGAGCTGAGCGCTTTTTCTGAATTGTGCGCTCCCGTCACTCTGGTTAGGTTGGCATCGAAAAAAACGCTCTCGGGTGCTTTAGAGTGCCGAGTTATTCACTGCGCATGAAGAAATGACCACCTCCAATGTTTGGTTTATGTTTAATAAGCATTTTTAATTTTATTGCTTAAATCGCATTTTCTCGGCGAGCTGAGCACTTTTTCTGAATTGTGCCGCTCCCGTCACTCTGGTTAGGTTGGCATCGAAAAAAACGCTCTCGGGGTGCTTTAGAGTGCCGAGTTTATTACTGCGCATTAAGAAATGACCACCTCCAACGTTTGGTTTATGTTTTATAAGCATTTTTAATTTATTGCTTAAATCGCATTTTCTCGGCGAGCTGAGCACTTTTTCTGAATTGTGCCGCTCCCGTCACTCTGGTTAGGTTGGCATCGAAAAAAACGCTCTCGGGTGCTTTAGAGTGCCGAGTTTATTACTGCGCATTAAGAAATGACCACCTCCAACGTTTGGTTTATGTTTTATAAGCATTTTTAATTTTATTGCTTAAATCGCATTTTCTCGGCGAGCTGAGCACTTTTTCTGAATTGTGCCGCTCCCGTCACTCTGGTTAGGTTGGCATCGAAAAAAACGCTATCGGGTGCTTTAGAGTGCCGAGTTATTCACTGCGCATGAAGAAATGACCACCTCCAACGTTTGGTTTATGTTTAATAAGCATTTTTAATTTTATTGCTTAAATCGCATTTTCTCGGCGAGCTGAGCACTTTTTCTGAATTGTGCCGCTCCCGTCACTCTGGTTAGGTTGGCATCGAAAAAAACGCTCTCGGGTGCTTTAGAGTGCCGAGTTTATTACTGCGCATTAAGAAATGACCACCTCCAACGTTTGGTTTATGTTTTATAAGCATTTTTAATTTTATTGCTTAAATCGCATTTTCTCGGCGAGCTGAGCACTTTTTCTGAATTGTGCCGCTCCCGTCACTCTGGTTAGGTTGGCATCGAAAAAAACGCTCTCGGGTGCTTAGAGTGCCGAGTTTATTACTGCGCATTAAGAAATGACCACCTCCAACGTTTGGTTTATGTTTTATAAGCATTTTTAATTTTATTGCTTAAATCGCATTTTCTCGGCGAGCTGAGCACTTTTTCTGAATTGTGCCGCTCCCGTCACTCTGTTAGGTTGGCATCGAAAAAAACGCTCTCGGGTGCTTTAGAGTGCCGAGTTTATTACTGCGCATTAAGAAATGACCACCTCCAACGTTTGGTTTATGTTTTATAAGCATTTTTAATTTTATTGCTTAAATCGCATTTTCTCGGCGAGCTGAGCACTTTTTCTGAATTGTGCCGCTCCGTCACTTGCATCGAAAAAAACGCTCTCGGGTGCTTTAGAGTGCCGAGTTATTCACTGCGCATGAAGAAATGACCACCTCCAACGTTTGGTTTATGTTTTATAAGCATTTTTAATTTTATTGCTTAAATCGCATTTTCTCGGCGAGCTGAGCGCTTTTTCTGAATTGTGCCGCTCCCGTCACTCTGGTTAGGTTGGCATCGAAAAAAACGCTCTCGGGTGCTTTAGAGTGCTGAGTTTATTACTGCGCATTAAGAAATGACCACCTCCAACGTTTGGTTTATGTTTTATAAGCATTTTTAATTTTATTGCTTAAATCGCATTTTCTCGGCGAGCTGAGCGCTTTTTCTGAATTGTGCCGCTCCCGTCACTCTGGTTAGGTTGGCATCGAAAAAAACGCTCTCGGGTGCTTTAGAGTGCCGAGTTTATTACTGCGCATTAAGAAATGACCACCTCCAACGTTTGGTTTATGTTTTATAAGCATTTTTAATTTTATTGCTTAAATCGCATTTTCTCGGCGAGCTGAGCACTTTTTCTGAATTGTGCCGCTCCCGTCACTCTGGTTAGGTTGGCATCGAAAAAAACGCTCTCGGGTGCTTTAGAGTGCCGAGTTATTCACTGCGCACGAAGAAATGACCACCTCCAACGTTTGGTTTATGTTTTATAAGCATTTTTAATTTTATTGCTTAAATCGCATTTTCTCGGCGAGCTGAGCGCTTTTTCTGAATTGTGCCGCTCCCGTCACTCTGGTTAGGTTGGCATCGAAAAAAACGCTCTCGGGTGCTTTAGAGTGCCGAGTTTATTACTGCGCATTAAGAAATGACCACCTCCAACGTTTGGTTTATGTTTTATAAGCATTTTTAATTTTATTGCTTAAATCGCATTTTCTCGGCGAGCTGAGCACTTTTTCTGAATTGTGCCGCTCCCGTCACTCTGGTTAGGTTGGCATCGAAAAAAACGCTCTCGGGTGCTTTAGAGTGCCGAGTTTATTACTGCGCATTAAGAAATGACCACCTCCAACGTTTGGTTTATGTTTTATAAGCATTTTTAATTTTATTGCTTAAATCGCATTTTCTCGGCGAGCTGAGCACTTTTTCTGAATTGTGCCGCTCCCGTCACTCTGGTTAGGTTGGCATCGAAAAAAACGCTCTCGGGTGCTTTAGAGTGCCGCGTTTATTACTGCGCATTAAGAAATGACCACCTCCAACGTTTGGTTTATGTTTTATAAGCATTTTTAATTTTATTGCTTAAATCGCATTTTCTCGGCGAGCTGAGCACTTTTTCTGAATTGTGCCGCTCCCGTCACTCTGGTTAGGTTGGCATCGAAAAAAACGCTCTCGGTGCTTTAGAGTGCCGAGGTTTATTACTGCGCATTAAGAAATGACCACCTCCAACGTTTGGTTTATGTTTTATAAGCATTTTTAATTTTATTGCTTAAATCGCATTTTCTCGGCGAGCTGAGCGCTTTTTCTGAATTGTGCCGCTCCCGTCACTCTGGTTAGGTTGCATCGAAAAAAACGCTCTCGGGTGCTTTAGAGTGCCGAGTTATTCACTGCGCATGAAGAAATGACCACCTCCAACGTTTGGTTTATGTTTAATAAGCATTTTTAATTTTATTGCTTAAATCGCATTTTCTCGGCGAGCTGAGCACTTTTTCTGAATTGTGCCGCTCCCGTCACTCTGGTTAGGTTGGCATCGAAAAAAACGCTCTCGGGTGCTTTAGAGTGCCGAGTTTATTACTGCGCATTAAGAAATGACCACCTCCAACGTTTGGTTTATGTTTTATAAGCATTTTAATTTTATTGCTTAAATCGCATTTTCTCGGCGAGCTGAGCGCTTTTTCTGAATTGTGCCGCTCCCGTCACTCTGGTTAGGTTGGCATCGAAAAAAACGCTCTCGGGTGCTTTAGAGTGCCGAGTTATTCACTGCGCATGAAGAAATGACCACCTCCAACGTTTGGTTTATGTTTAATAAGCATTTTTAATTTTATTGCTTAAATCGCATTTTCTCGGCGAGCTGAGCACTTTTTCTGAATTGTGCCGCTCCCGTCACTCTGGTTAGGTTGGCATCGAAAAAAACGCTCTCGGGTGCTTTAGAGTGCCGAGTTTATTACTGCGCATTAAGAAATGACCACCTCCAACGTTTGGTTTATGTTTTATAAGCATTTTTAATTTTATTGCTTAAATCGCATTTTCTCGGCGAGCTGAGCACTTTTTCTGAATTGTGCCGCTCCCGTCACTCTGGTTAGGTTGGCATCGAAAAAAACGCTCTCGGGTGCTTTAGAGTGCCGAGTTTATCACTGCGCATGAAGAAATGACCACCTCCAACGTTGGTTTATGTTTAATAAGCATTTTTAATTTTATTGCTTAAATCGCATTTTCTCGGCGAGCTGAGCACTTTTCTGAATTGTGCCGCTCCCGTCACTCTGGTTAGGTTGGCATCGAAAAAAACGCTCTCGGGTGCTTTAGAGTGCCGCGTTTATTACTGCGCATTAAGAAATGACCACCTCCAACGTTTGGTTTATGTTTTATAAGCATTTTTAATTTTATTGCTTAAATCGCATTTTCTCGGCGAGCTGAGCACTTTTTCTGAATTGTGCCGCTCCCGTCACTCTGGTTAGGTTGGCATCGAAAAAACGCTCTCGGGTGCTTTAGAGTGCCGAGTTATTACTGCGCATTAAGAAATGACCACCTCCAACGTTTGGTTTATGTTTTATAAGCATTTTTGATTTTATTGCTTAAATCGCATTTTCTCGGCGAGCTGAGCGCTTTTTCTGAATTGTGCCGCTCCCGTCACTCTGGTTAGGTTGGCATCGAAAAAAACACTCTCGGGTGCTTTAGAGTGCCGAGTTATTCACTGCGCATGAAGAAATGACCACCTCCAACGTTTGGTTTATGTTTAATAAGCATTTTTAATTTTATTGCTTAAATCGCATTTTCTCGGCGAGCTGAGCACTTTTTCTGAATTGTGCCGCTCCCGTCACTCTGGTTAGGTTGGCATCGAAAAAAACGCTCTCGGGTGCTTTAGAGTGCCGAGTTTATTACTGCGCATTAAGAAATGACCACCTCCAACGTTTGGTTTATGTTTTATAAGCATTTTTAATTTTATTGCTTAAATCGCATTTTCTCGGCGAGCTGAGCGCTTTTTCTGAATTGTGCCGCTCCCGTCACTCTGGTTAGGTTGGCATCGAAAAAAACGCTCTCGGGTGCTTTAGAGTGCCGAGTTATTCACTGCGCATGAAGAAATGACCACCTCCAACGTTTGGTTTTATGTTTAATAAGCATTTTTAATTTTATTGCTTAAATCGCATTTTCTCGGCGAGCTGAGCACTTTTTCTGAATTGTGCCGCTCCCGTCACTCTGGTTAGGTTGGCATCGAAAAAAACGCTCTCGGGTGCTTTAGAGTGCCGAGTTTATTACTGCGCATTAAGAAATGACCACCTCCAACGTTTGGTTTATGTTTTATAAGCATTTTTAATTTTATTGCTTAAATCGCATTTTCTCGGCGAGCTGAGCACTTTTTCTGAATTGTGCCGCTCCCGTCACTCTGGTTAGGTTGGCATCGAAAAAACGCTCTCGGGTGCTTTAGAGTGCCGAGTTTATTACTGCGCATTAAGAAATGACCACCTCCAACGTTTGGTTTATGTTTTATAAGCATTTTTAATTTTATTGCTTAAATCGCATTTTCTCGGCGAGCTGAGCACTTTTTCTGAATTGTGCCGCTCCCGTCACTTGGCATCGAAAAAAACGCTCTCGGGTGCTTTAGAGTGCCGAGTTATTCACTGCGCATGAAGAAATGACCACCTCCAACGTTTGTTTATGTTTTATAAGCGTTTTTAAATTTATTGCTTAAATCGCATTTTCTCGGCGAGCTGAGCGCTTTTTCTGAATTGTGCCGCTCCCGTCACTCTGGTTAGGTTGGCATCGAAAAAACGCTCTCGGGTGCTTTAGAGTGCTGAGTTTATTACTGCGCATTAAGAAATGACCACCTCCAACGTTTGGTTTATGTTTTATAAGCATTTTTAATTTTATTGCTTAAATCGCATTTTCTCGGCGAGCTGAGCGCTTTTTCTGAATTGTGCCGCTCCCGTCACTCTGGTTAGGTTGGCATCGAAAAAAACGCTCTCGGGTGCTTTAGAGTGCCGAGTTTATTACTGCGCATTAAGAAATGACCACCTCCAACGTTTGGTTTATGTTTTATAAGCATTTTTAATTTTATTGCTTAAATCGCATTTCTCGGCGAGCTGAGCACTTTTTCTGAATTGTGCCGCTCCCGTCACTCTGGTTAGGTTGGCATCGAAAAAAACGCTCTCGGGTGCTTTAGAGTGCCGAGTTATTCACTGCGCACGAAGAAATGACCACCTCCAACGTTTGGTTTATGTTTTATAAGCATTTTTAATTTTATTGCTTAAATCGCATTTTCTCGGCGAGCTGAGCGCTTTTTCTGAATTGTGCCGCTCCCGTCACTCTGGTTAGGTTGGCATCGAAAAAAACGCTCTCGGGTGCTTTAGAGTGCCGAGTTTATTACTGCGCATTAAGAAATGACCACCTCCAACGTTTGGTTTATGTTTTATAAGCATTTTTAATTTTATTGCTTAAATCGCATTTTCTCGGCGAGCTGAGCACTTTTTCTGAATTGTGCCGCTCCGTCACTCTGGTTAGGTTGGCATCGAAAAAAACGCTCTCGGGTGCTTTAGAGTGCCGAGTTTATTACTGCGCATTAAGAAATGACCACCTCCAACGTTTGGTTTATGTTTTATAAGCATTTTTAATTTTATTGCTTAAATCGCATTTTCTCGGCGAGCTGAGCACTTTTTCTGAATTGTGCCGCTCCCGTCACTCTGGTTAGGTTGGCATCGAAAAAACGCTCTCGGGTGCTTTAGAGTGCCGCGTTTATTACTGCGCATTAAGAAATGACCACCTCCAACGTTTGGTTTATGTTTTATAAGCATTTTTAATTTTATTGCTTAAATCGCATTTCTCGCGAGCTGAGCACTTTTTCTGAATTGTGCCGCTCCCGTCACTCTGGTTAGGTTGGCATCGAAAAAAACGCTCTCGGGTGCTTTAGAGTGCCGAGTTTATTACTGCGCATTAAGAAATGACCACCTCCAACGTTTGGTTTATGTTTTATAAGCATTTTTAATTTTATGCTTAAATCGCATTTTCTCGGCGAGCTGAGCGCTTTTTCTGAATTGTGCCGCTCCCGTCACTCTGGTTAGGTTGGCATCGAAAAAAACGCTCTCGGGTGCTTTAGAGTGCCGAGTTATTCACTGCGCATGAAGAAATGACCACCTCCAACGTTTGGTTTATGTTAATAAGCATTTTTAATTTTATTGCTTAAATCGCATTTTCTCGGCGAGCTGAGCACTTTTTCTGAATTGTGCCGCTCCCGTCACTCTGGTTAGGTTGGCATCGAAAAAACGCTCTCGGGTGCTTTAGAGTGCCGAGTTTATTACTGCGCATTAAGAAATGACCACCTCCAACGTTTGGTTTATGTTTTATAAGCATTTTTAATTTTATTGCTTAAATCGCATTTTCTCGGCGAGCTGAGCGCTTTTTCTGAATTGTGCCGCTCCCGTCACTCTGGTTAGGTTGGCATCGAAAAAAAACGCTCTCGGGTGCTTTAGAGTGCCGAGTTATTCACTGCGCATGAAGAAATGACCACCTCCAACGTTTGGTTTATGTTTAATAAGCATTTTAATTTTATTGCTTAAATCGCATTTTCTCGGCGAGCTGAGCACTTTTTCTGAATTGTGCCGCTCCCGTCACTCTGGTTAGGTTGGCATCGAAAAAAAACGCTCTCGGGTGCTTTAGAGTGCCGAGTTTATTACTGCGCATTAAGAAATGACCACCTCCAACGTTTGGTTTATGTTTTATAAGCATTTTTAATTTTATTGCTTAAATCGCATTTTCTCGGCGAGCTGAGCACTTTTTCTGAATTGTGCCGCTCCCGTCACTCTGGTTAGGTTGGCATCGAAAAAAACGCTCTCGGGTGCTTTAGAGTGCCGAGTTTATCACTGCGCATGAAGAAATGACCACCTCCAACGTTTGGTTTATGTTTAATAAGCATTTTTAATTTTATTGCTTAAATCGCATTTTCTCGGCGAGCTGAGCACTTTTTCTGAATTGTGCCGCTCCCGTCACTCTGGTTAGGTTGGCATCGAAAAAAACGCTCTCGGGTGCTTTAGAGTGCCGCGTTTATTACTGCGCATTAAGAAATGACCACCTCCAACGTTTGGTTTATGTTTTATAAGCATTTTTAATTTTATTGCTTAAATCGCATTTTCTCGGCGAGCTGAGCACTTTTTCTGAATTGTGCCGCTCCCGTCACTCTGGTTAGGTTGGCATCGAAAAAAACGCTCTCGGGTGCTTTAGAGTGCCGAGTTATATACTGCGCATTAAGAAATGACCACCTCCAACGTTTGGTTTATGTTTTATAAGCATTTTTGATTTTATTGCTTAAATCGCATTTTCTCGGCGAGCTGAGCGCTTTTTCTGAATTGTGCCGCTCCCGTCACTCTGGTTAGGTTGGCATCGAAAAAAACACTCTCGGGTGCTTTAGAGTGCCGAGTTTATTCACTGCGCATGAAGAAATGACCACCTCCAACGTTTGGTTTATGTTTAATAAGCATTTTTAATTTTATTGCTTAAATCGCATTTTCTCGGCGAGCTGAGCACTTTTTCTGAATTGTGCCGCTCCCGTCACTCTGGTTAGGTTGGCATCGAAAAAAACGCTCTCGGGTGCTTTAGAGTGCCGAGTTTATTACTGCGCATTAAGAAATGACCACCTCCAACGTTTGGTTTATGTTTTATAAGCATTTTTAATTTTATTGCTTAAATCGCATTTTCTCGGCGAGCTGAGCGCTTTTTCTGAATTGTGCCGCTCCCGTCACTCTGGTTAGGTTGGCATCGAAAAAAACGCTCTCGGGTGCTTTAGAGTGC